>NC_056749.1:612944668-612984668 GCF_019279795.1 Protopterus annectens | reverse complement strand
AACTAAAGTAATTTCTTGGGCATATAAAAAGACCTCAAACTAAATGCTAAGAAACGCAGCATTATCTGAATCTGGCACTTGGGTTGAGAGCTCTCTCTTTTGATTATCAGGTGGCGATCATAGCCAAGAAATCCTCCTACATTTCATAACTATTTGCTAAGGACATCTCTTCTGAAACTAAGTCATTCATTGTATTATGGTCAATGACCAATCAATTGTTTAACTTGCTTACTTATGTAATCTCTGTAAATAATCTGTTTGTAATATGTAATGCTGGTATTATGTAATGCTTTATCTGCTTACCTTGGAGCTTTTCTCCCCGGGCCTCTTCTGAAAATGGACATGCATCCAGTCGGACTATCCCGGTCAACAAATGTAAAATAAAATAAATAAAATAAAAGTATTCTGTACAAGTCAGACCTATTCTTAAATATAATTCAGCTTTCAGCATATATCAAAGCTAGACATTAAACTAGAAAGGTTCCTAATAGAAAGCATCTGGTCTCTAAAATCTCTGCTGCCAGAACAGATTGGAGTACTTATCTATCCCTGCACTCAGTGTTGTACAGGCTACTGACATGAGACCTGTGCCTAGCTTACCAAGCCCTTAAACATTATAGCAATAACCCACACCTGGGTGTGGGTAATGCTGGATTTACCCACGGTTGGCGTGGATTGGTCACAAGGGCGAAGCCCGAGTGGCCAAACAAAGCCAACGTGGGTAAATCCAGCATTACCCACACCCAGAAGTGGGTTATTGCTATTATACAATGACATTATTTAAGAAAAAAAATAATTACTTTTCTTAAATAATGGCATTGTATAATGCCTCCTTGCTGCCCTTCCGCAGCTGTCTGGTATTCTGCAGCAGTTCTGATGTACTGTGCATGCGTATGCCTATGCAGTACATCAGAGCTGTGGGTAAAAGCAACGGAGAAAGCAAGATCTCCATTGCTTTTTACAAACTGTCTCGCTATGTTAAATGGGTTTAACTTAGCAAGACATCTTTAAAATAAGCAACGGAGATCTCCGTTGCTTATTTTAAAGCTGTCTCGCTATGTTAAACCCATTTAACATAGCAAGACAGGTTTATAAAAAAAGCAACGGAGAAAGCAAGATCTCTGTTGCTTTTTACACACTGTCTTGCTATGTTAAAGGAGTTTAACATAGCGAGACAACTTTAAAAAAAGCAATGGAGATCTCCGTTGCTTTTTTTAAACCTGTCTCACTATGTTAAACTCCTTTAACATAGCGAGACAGTGTTTTAAAAAAGACTTATACTAATGGAAAAAGTTCGGGCGACCGGACATTTTTCCATTAGTATAAGTCGATTTACAAAGTGCACACTGACCAATCAGCGTGCATGTTTTGGAATATTAATGGGGGGTCATGGTATAATTAGTTATTTTCAACTTCCTTTTCCTTAAGAAGCTAAACTGTTCTGCCAGCACCAGGGCAAGGGATCTAAGACTTCTTTAAGAAATAAATGAAACTATATGGAAACAGATAGGTTCATCACCTACTGCCTTCCCTTCCTCTGCAACAGACTTCCCAACCATATCATGCAATATGACTCCTTGTCATCCTTCAAATGTAGCTGGGGCAATTAGAAGGGTAACTTTAAATTTATACCTAGACTCGTATATCACTCTCCTTGCAAAAGTTAGTAAAGCCTGAGTGTGAGGTATTGGCAAGGCATACATGGCCTCTGGTCTGACTTGTCTTGTATATTTTATGATCACTCTTTGAGGCAGGACTGCATTTCAGCCACTATAAAAAGAATTGCGGAAGTAATGCCTCATGCAGATTGAATGAAGTGTCAAAATGTAAAACTAATGGGTTTACTGGTGCAGTTATTACAGTACTACCATAGAGGAGCCTCTGTTTATTTCTAGGGTTTTTCAGAGGTACAACTAATGTCTCATTGGTCAATTTTTTCCAAGGCCCAATGTGTTACTATTTCTCCCTAACAGCTAACCAACAACCTCACTGGGGACTATCACGGAAATATATCAATAAATCAGTTTTAATATTCGGCCACTACAGATGTTTGAAATGTGCCAACTTTTTTAAAGTGGTTCTGGACTTCAGTCTGAGGAGTAACACAACAGCTGCATGACAGATACTTAGCATATGTAATGCTGTAAGACTAATTATGCAATTAAAAATGTTACCATGTTAAAAGCTAACCCCACTCAGATGTAGGCTCACCCATTCAGCTGCTCTCTGCAGTCCCATCTAGCCAATGGAATAAGTCACTACAATACATATCAAAAAAGTATTTCTTTGGCCACCTTTAAAGACTAGTCTTGATTGGCTAGGTAGACACAAATTTACACCAGGGTTTTTACTAATGGCCTTGCTCTAGTCTGAAGGTGGGCATTAGTAAATGCTTGAAAAGGGTGTCAGGAACTTTTAGGTGTATTTACTTAAACATATATATATATATATATATATATATATATATATATATATATATATATATATATATATATATGCCTGAACATCTTATGGTCCCGCTAATTTCCTTCTCTAATAATGCTTTTCTATGTTCCAATATCTCCATGGACTTTATGGAAGTTTATTCCATAATTTTGGAAGGCCTTGTCTAATGTATCTCTACATTCTGCATTATCAGTATTTGATTTCAGTATGAAGTTTACAAATCTAATTTTATCTCTGCATGAAATAACCTTCAGATGAAATTATGAATTAAAAACAGACAGTTCAGAAATGCATGCATGCCTGAAACAGTATTACTAAAGTTTAAGAACAGTAAAAGGATACCAAACTGCAGGAGATGGGCATGAAACAATATTGAACTCCTACAATGCCTGTCTATTCCTGTCAATTTCAGCTGACTGTTGTACAATATAATAATATGAAAAGTTTCTTAAATAAATATTTTAATGCTCTTGATACCTAAAATGTGAGTGATCGGTATTGTACTGGTTAATAAATAGGAAAATGGGCAAATCATATGAAGACAGAAATCATGATCAAAGATGAGGTATAAATACTTCTGCTATATAAGCTCAACTGTTGCCCAGACTGAAAAGCCCACAACAGAAATCTTAACCTGTAGGTCTCTCTCTCTCTCTCATATATATATATATATATATATATATATATATATATATATATATATATATACACACACACACACACACACACACACGACAGAAATGTCAGTACTTACAAAGATGTCTGTAAGAATCTGTAGTACTCAAGTTTACCTCACTTAAAAATAAAAATGGAGGTGTAAATAAATGTCATAACACAACACTGATACACACACAGACCGATACAAAAATACAGCTATTCTGCATTTTTCAGAAAAATATTCCTATGTTACTTTAAAGTTGCAGAATAAAAACTTGGCATTTAGGGAATAAGGCTATTTTATCATTAGGTGTTTCACTTTCATATCTCCATGTACATTTATGTGTTTTATGCACAATATTCATTTTTATGAAAATAATGAGCACATCTGATGACAAAATTTAATATAAAAACATTATCTCTGTTGACTTGATATTAACAAAATAACAGTACCACATTCTAACAAGATGGCATTATACCCATACATATGCCATAATTACAACCTCAAAAAGTGTATGCATGGATGTATATATGCTGTAGAATGCCTGTATTTATATATTTTTATAAGTATACAACATATTAGCTAATATGTCCTGTGTAGGAAATCAAATCCTGTGCAGTAGAATGGTCACTTATTAAAATGGTACTTGCTACTGCAAATAAAGTCTTTACTCATGAGAACATTTCTTAAAGTCATTGAAATGGTCATGTCTAAAGTGGGTATTGAAGTCAAAACAGACAAACAGAAAATGGCTTATATTTATCAAACTGAAAGCGAAATTAACAGACAGACTAATAATACTTCATTGAACTGTACGGTATTACACTAAGCCTATTAAAATACTTCTTGAAGGATGTCTCAAAACTTAAAGGTAAAATATCAGCTACAAAACTAAATATCAGATCTTCAGACATGGATCGTTCTCACTGCAGTAAAACAAACAGATGCTTTAACTTAATCACATTTCTATAACTTCATTTATTCTACTGCATTTAGCCCATGACTGAATAATGTACAAATGCACTCATTCATTACTCACCAAAATAAATGTAGATTTTTCTCCTGGTGCTTACACTTTTTCACAAATTATTTCAAACTTCTCACAGGTATCGTAGCCCCACCCCCTTCCCACTAATGTCAGAGGCAGTGGACTGCACTGTATTCAAGTCCATATTGCATATCTGGATCTGGCCAAGACTTTTGACACAGTACTCCATCTTGGCCTTGCAAACAAGCTAAAAGAACCAGCAAGAGTGGCTTGTGGCCCTGGCTTCTTGCCTGCAGCCCCTCCAAAAAAACATCCTCCTCCAAAAAAAAAATCTGTTCAAAAAGGTAAAATAACAAAAATTATTATTTTTATTTTACTTTTTAAAATGAGCAAGAAAGTCTACTCTACTGTGCATGCAAAGAGTTCTGAGACCATCCAAGTGCCCCAAAACAAATTTGTCTTACTTCACTTGCCAGACTGTTCATTAAAATAGCCTGGCATTGCAGGGTTCTTCCGATCTCTTCCAGAAGACAGAAATGAGGCTTAGAAAGCAGCTCACATGGCTCCTTTGTGGGGAGCTATTTCCATTGTCTCAGGCTGACTCAGGTGACCAAAGCAGACTTGCCAAAAGTAGTGAAAGCAAGAAGTCAGATAGGTGTAATATAAGTAAATAGGAAAGTGGAAGAAATCAAAGTGGATATTCTTTAAGTAAATAGGAGTGCATGAGCATTTTTTCTTTATTAACTTTTCTATTTTTTTCACTTTTTTATTTTTTACATGCCATGTATTTAGGAATGCAACTGTGACAATGTGAGGTATTGCCAGCTATGCCAGGAGACGTACAGCATAGGATGTGTAACACTAATGGGCACAGTATTTTTTCATATAAGGGGTGGCGTAAGCCACAAAAATTTGGGCTAGGCTTATAAATGCCGTAGGGCAGATAGCCTAGTATAAACCTATGAACCTATGAACCTATATACCAGTACAGCTAGCTGGAATTTTGTAAAGAATTATATGTCATTTGCATATCAAACTGATTTGTACAGATAATTATTTTGAAAAAATGTATTTGTAAAGCTGCTTGTGTTAAAAATGTATCAACTGTTTAAACATATATATTATAACATAGGTTACTGGAAGAGAAAATGTTAATCTCAATCCACCTGACTTTGAGAAATAGTAAGAAAATTAAATTACTGAGCCTAGGACATAAAGATGTTATCTCACAGTTTTGAATGAGTCCAGAGACAAAATGGCTGTAAGAAGCATGGTTTGTTAGTCTCTGTAGGAGGAGAAGTTTGTAATTGTTTTATGACTTACAGAAGCTGCACCAAATCTGAGCAATTCTCTTGTGTGTATTTTATTGATATGCAGGTTCCAAATCCTGACAGTTTCTAGCAATGGGGGGGGGGGGGGGGTTGCATGGGAACCACAAGTCAGATGACCTGATGTATGTGATGTCATTCTGTACAGAAATAATGTTTTAATATTAGGTGAGACAGAAGTCTCAGAGCAGTCTGTTCTTGTAACCTGACAAAGAAGGATCCCTCATCTATTTTCATCTTGCTTTGCTCGAGTAAGTGACCAGAAAATAGTATTCATTAGATCAGTCAAGAAAATTTAGTGAGATTAGTTAAGTATTGTTTTTCTATAAGTGCATCTTTCCAGCTGTGTTTTTTTTTAATATTTCCTATGAGTGAAACTCAGGTGTTTACTGTAAATAGATATTCATACCGTTATGTTATTTTATTATTTATTATTAAATATATTTAAACTTTTCTTTGTGGCTGGCTCATTTAGAGAATACTTTAACCTTTGAGAGTACTTGTATATATTGATGACACTGTGGCCACTCCTGAAGCCTGGCTGTTTGGTAAACATTACCATTTATATTAATATTAATTTCATTCAGTACAATTGGGTAACCTTGCAAGAGCCTTAGGTAGCTGGCTTTGTAGTGTCTGTTGGCAGGGATATTTACCTTATAGTCTGGGCGGAAGAGGACACAGTGGGTAAATTTGTGCCAGCCTTTCCCAGATATGTGTGTGTGTGTGTGTGTGTGTGTGTGTGTGTGTGTGTGTGTGTGTGTGTGTGTGTGTGTGTGTGTGTGTGAGAAAATCAAATCTCAAAGAGTGCATGTGTGTGTGTCAGCTGTTTGGGGGAGGGACATGAAGCACTTGTTTCACAGAGAGGGTGATGGAGGACTTGACTTGGACACATGGCTAAGGACTTAGCTGTGCCAATGGGGAGTCTTAATGGGGACCTGGGGAGAGACAGAGAGAGAAACCCAGAACCTGGTCTGAGTTTGATCCCTTTCTGCTCTTAAGAGAGATTGTGCTTAATGCAGAGACCTGCTTTTGGAAATACTGGGAGTATTCATTTGTATTCCAAGTGAACATCCATCTCCAGTGTCAGTGGTGAAGATTCAGGCTCCTTGATTACTGGCCCAGAGGGGGGACATCACAGCAACAGCAGGTAATTATTTTAGATGTCCACAACCATCCCTGATTTTGCAGAATGTGCCACATTTTTGGACTGTTCATTAACTTTAATTGCAGTGTTTCTGGGTGGGGGGGGGGTTTGGGTGAGGTATATTGGTAAGGATAAGGTCTGCAGCCAGTAATAAATGCAAATCATCATTCTGAACTATTTTATTTACTAAAGAAGAAAATGCTAATTCGGAAATGTCTTGACTCCTTTCCTGCTATTTTTCTATAATACAATGGAACAAGCTTTTGGAATGTTTTATTTTCAGTTAATTAGTCTGCACCAAACCACAATGTGAAATGCAAGCTAACAGCTAAACAGATACAAATTATCAAGCAGAAAGAAAGTATAATATATAACTGATTCAGCAGTTAAAGTAGAAAACCTAAACACATAAAATATGATTTAAACATATATTTTCAATGTATAGTAGTTACTAGTCAAGTATAAAATTGACAAATTCTACTGATTTAATTAACTTTGGCATTTAACACCAGAAGACAAATTGCACACAGAGCTGTAAACAGCTGTAAATCAAAATCAAACCAAAATGTCTTAAATGTGTATTATCAAGTTTATTGTAAGTAACTCAGAATTCAAAAGTTATCACACTTAATTAAAACAACAAAAAGGCAATCTAACAATCATATCTATGTTGAAGTTGAAGTTGGGCAAACCAGCTCACAGTGTTGTTACTTTGCAGTCTTTTTCAGGTTATGACTGCATAATCCTGTCACTATCTACACAGTAAAAAAAAGTTCAGTTCTAGGTTCCAGGCTTAATAGCATCCAGAACATAAAACATACTAAGGCAAAAAGAAACTAGAATTAATGTGGCAACTTCGAGTTAATGCCGGTCAACATCCAGGCTTAAATGAAACATATTCAATATTATGTTATTGGAAATTGAAAAGCCTCACTAGATAAATAGAAAATAGAGGAATGTACCAATTTATTGCCTAAAAAATAAGATACATACCTAATATTTACGGTTTTGTTTATTCTGTCAATTAATTAGTTTTTATATCTAATTTTATATTGACTGTATTATTTTAATGTCAGTTAGTATGTGCTGCTAAGTGTTTGAGAGTGAAAACTTGTGCTGCCAAAACAATAGTAATTTTAAAGTCTTTCATGGTTTTACTATTTTTCACAAAAGGTAGGATAGGGTTAACAGTTTTAATTAAGTATGGTAATTATTTGGAACACATGATCTTGTTGCATTTAAACAGTGCAATGGTCAAAGTTTTTTATCTGAAGAAGTTTCAGTTACTATACCAAATGAAAAGAGCTTCATGTTCATTGTTTTTTCATAGGTAGGTACTAGGCTATCAGCCCAAGGGCCTAAGTAAGCCTAGCCAACAAGGTTCCCTGGCTTATGCCACCCAAGAAAGTTATTTTCTTGTGTCCCTGGCAAGCAGAGTCACAGAAGTGATCCCCGGGGTGTATTTCCTATTTCCCATCCACTTATCAAGATTTTTCTTGAAGAGTGCTAATGCGGAACTTTGCTTGACATAGATGGGTAACTTGTTCCAGAGTATGGGGAAGTCTCTGGTACAGGAATCTATCCTTCCAGCATGTCCTGTTTATTGTGGTGACAAGGTTTAGGTCCCTAGAGCATGTAGCTCGGAGGGATTGGGATTAATTTAGGTGTAGCATGTCCAACAGCTCTGGGTTTGACATAGCTTTATATGTTGGGCAGAGATCACCTTGGAGTAGGCGATATGCTATGTAAAGCTGGAGCTTTTTGAGATGGTCAGTGTAGGTCATCTGTTTGAGGCCAGTAATCCTCTTTGTGAGGTACTTCTGTGGCCTTTCCAGCTGCTGCAGATGTCTTGTGAGGTACATTCCAAAAGGGGCGTTATACTCTATAATGGGTCTAATGGGTGTCAAGTAGAGGGGAGTAATGACCTCTTTTTTCCTAGATGAGAACCCTTTTGTCATGAGGTGTGCCACATAGAAGGATTTCCTGACAACTGTGACGATGTGATTATCAAAGGAGAGACTAATGTCCACCTGGGTCCCCAGGTCTCATCACACATTCGGCGTTAAGTAGACTGCCGCCTATGTGGTAGTTCATGGGTACAGAGTTTTTACCAACGGGGATGACAATGCACTTTTTGGCATTGAGCTTGAGGCCATGGCTCTGACACCAGGCATCTGTCTCAGTGAGGCCCTTCTGTAGGATGTCCACATCATTTGCGGACTCAATTATGGCTTGTAGTTTGCAGTCATCTGCGAACTTTGTTAGCCAAAGGCCTTCTGTGTTAGCCTGTACTTCAGAGAAGTAGATACCAAACAGGAGAGGTACCAGGACTGAACCCTGTGGTACTCCACTTGTCACTGGTTTGAAGTCAGATTTGGAGTTTGCAACTTTTACAGTGTGAGTTCTGTCAGTGAGCCAACTGGCAACCCATCTTGTGACATAGGGATTTATACTTAGTTTAGTGAGTTTAGCTATAATTCCAGAATGGGGGATGGTGTCAAAAGCCTTGGCAAGGTCAAGATAGGCTGTGTGAACCACCTTACCCTCGTCTACAACTTTGGTGAATGCCTAAAAGAAGTTGATCAGGTTCAGGAGGCATTATCTGCCTTTCACAAACCCAAACTAGGTGGGGTCCAGAGTTTGGAGGTTACCAATGTCTTTATGAGTTCCATGATGATGCATTTTACATGACCTTACAGTCCAGGCTCGTCAGGCTAATAGGGTGATAGTTCCCGGGATCAATGGCTGCTCCTCCTTTGTGGAGTGGGATAACTGTTGCTGTGCACCATTCAGTAGGCACAAAGCCTGATGTGAGACTATGACTGAACATGGTGCTTAGGTAGGGAGCCTATTTGTTCTGAAGTTCATGTAAAACACAGCCTGGGATGTTGTCTGGTCCCATGGATGCTGTGTTTTTGGCTTTTGAGAGTGCAGCTTTTACCTGTGTAGTTGTGATTACAGGGACTATGCATTCTTTCTGTATAGATATAGATAGGGGTGAGAGGGTGGGTAATGTTAGCACTGAACCTATCTGCTAGGATATTGGCAATATCATTTTGTTCTGTAATTTTCATGCCATTGTGCTGTAACTCAAAGCAGATCTGGGTGTTGCCATTGAGATTATTGACATAGCTATAGAATGCTTTGTGGTTGTCCCTAGAATCAATGGCGATTTTGTTTTTGTAGCTAGGTTTGGAGGATCTTATAAGGGATCTCAGCTTCTTACTGAGGCTGACCAGGTAACTCATGGGATTTTACTCTCTTTTGCAACAGTTTATTCCTTCTGTTATGGAGTTTGTTTATGGCTAGGGACCACCAGATTGGCTTCCTTTTTTTGGAGGATAGTATCTTGCTTCTGTTTGGGATAGCATGATTCATGCACTCGTGTAAGTGCTTATAGAGTGCATCTGAGTAGGATTCACCAGTTGTAACTGTATTGTCCATCTGCATGGGTATCATGAAGTTCACCCCTTCTGTCTTAAGAAGCATGAAGTTGGCTTTGGAGAAATTTTTTACTGTGATTTCCTTAATGGGGGTGGGGGCGGGATGTGGATATCTAGGGTGAATAGCTTATGGTCAGATCTGACCAACGAGGAGTTGACTTCAGGTGTGGAACACCAGTCAGGTCATTCACACCAACACTGACAATGACAGAGTCATATTTGTACTTGTGGAGTGACCCAAGTGCGTGGGTTATGTGGCGGATCCTGGCACCCGACAGGCAGCCTATACTATTTAACAAATAAATCTGTGGACCAAGAACGGAAGACTTGTTTCTTCAGTTTCTGTTGTTATTCTTTGTATTTTGGTGGTAGTACTTGTGGATTTACTTAAGGCAAAAAGTTTATTTATTCTAGAATTTTCTTAATATATATGGGCAGTAAATATCCTTGATTTTAGTCCTCTTCTCCCCATATTTTAGCTAGTCTTTCTCCTTGATTCTCAAACTAAGAGGTTGAGACGTATTGTGGAGTGGGATGGGGGGGCTGCACATGGATTACAAACTGTATTCATTCAGCAGTTACCTATAAATCACATTTCCATGTGTTATGTATTTATTGATTCACTTCATCACAAAGTTTGGTGATGTACAGTCACAGTCATTAACTGATGGTGTTTTTTGTGTGTGTGTGTGAGTGTGTGTGTGTGTGTGTGTGTGTGTGTGTGTGTGTGTGTGTGTGTGTGTGTGTGTGTGTGTGTGTGTGTCGGCTGGAATGTGTAGGGGGCATAGGTGATTGCTTTCGATTGGTCCTGCTTTCTCAGGAATGTGTCTGATTTTGCTACGTATTTTGAGCTATTCCTTATACAGTCTTTTTTTTTTCCTGGCAAAAAAGGACTGCATCACTAAATAAAGTACACTTGTACAAACTCTTACTCTAACAGTAGATGTCCTTCTCTCCACTGTTGCAATATTCCTTACAGTAGGGATTATCTGCCAAGGGTAGCATGATGACCGGCCAGTATACCAAAGCCTTAGGTTGTAATAGGGATGCTGTATGTCACACCTATGCTCCCATGTATGGCATAGGGCATAAAGGTAACATACAAATGTATCATCCTCAGGACTGAAAAGCCCTAGAAAGAACATCAGTCCAAAGAGAAAAGAGGAACATGTGCATCCAGAAGCAGTAAGAAATGAGGAAGGAGGAAGGGAATGAATACTGCAACAGTGAAGAGAAGGACATCTACTGTTACAGTAAGATTTTGCACAACTGCACTATGTCCTTCCATGTCACTGTTACAATATTCCTTACAGTAGGGAGAGAAAAAAGCTGAGGAAGAAAATGGTGAAGAGGGATGTCCAGCAGAGCCCTCACTAAAGCCATGCAAGATAGCCCTGGAAAATCCAGTTCGAGACAGAGAAACTACATCCCACTTAATAGTGCTTGGTAAAAATATGCACAGAAGTCCATGTAGCTGTCTCAAGAACTGAGTTAGTATCTGATCCTTTGAGAAAAGCACCAGAAGCAGCCACAGCAGTCATAGAATGAGCCTTAATAGAAGTAGGAATGTTTTTTCATGGAAGGAGCAACAAAAGGAAATGGCCTTAGATATCCAAGATGAAATAGTTTGCTTAGAAACATCCAAACATAAAGACCTAGGATAAAAGGAAACAAAAAGCTGCTCAGATTTATGAATGGCTTTAGTTTTACCCAAATAATACCCAAGTTGTCTATGAAACTCCAAGGTATAAAGAACCCTCTCACTAGTAGACTGAGTAGAAGGGAAATAAAGTGAGCAAATGCATAGACTAAGAGACAACTCACTATCCACCTTTGGCATAAAAGGATTAGTACAAAGAGACACCCTGTCCTTATGAAAAAAAAAAGGGGGAACAGCCATAAAAGCCTGCAGCTCAAGCACCTGTCTGGCTGAGGTAAGGACCAAAAGAACAGTCTTCCAAAAGCAATACTGTAAGGAAGCTCAAGATGCAGGCTCTTAAGGAGCCTGAGTCAATTTTTCCAAGACAAAATTAAGCTCTCAGGTAGGAGAAAAAGACTTCCTGGGAGACATAATATGAAGGGCACCTTTAAGAAATTGTTTGACCTCTAATCTAGAAGCCAAAAGGACAGTCAAAGACGGACAAGCAGAAATAGGTTCATAGGTTCATAGGTTCATAGGTTCATACTAGGCTATCTGCCCAAGGGCATTTATGAATAAAACTATGCCTATCATTTTGCTGTGCCTCTGTCAAGCAGTGTATATCTGCAATCTCCCATCCATTGGTCAAGATTCCTCTTGAACAAGACCAGAGAGGTGCTCTGCCTCACATGTACTGGGATTTTGTTCCACAGCATAGGGAGTCTCTGGGTGATGAATCTGTCCCTCCAGCACGTTCTATTTATAACCGTGTCAAGGTTTAAGTCTCTTGTGGTTCTGAGGGATCTAGATTTTTGAGGTGAAGCATATTCATCAAATCTGGGTTTGACATGGCCTTATATGTCAGGCACAGGTCACCTCTGAGCAAGCGGTATGAGACTGAATAGAGCTGGAGTTCTTTCAGTCGGGCAGCATAAGACATATTTTTGAGACCCTTTATCCTTTTGGTGAGGAACTTTGGGGCCTTTCAAGCTGCAGCAGGTGTCTGGTCAGATACATTCGAACGGGCATTGTACTCAATCATAGGTCTAATAAGTGATGAGTACAGGGGACGATGACCTCCCTTGATCTAGATGTGAATCCCTTCATGATCAGGTGGGTGATATAGAAGGTTTTCCTAACTACTTTAGCAACATGAGTGTCAAACGAAGGCTACTGTCAACCTGGGTCCCCAGATCTCTGATGACTTTTTCTGTGCTCAGTGGATTGCCACCTATATGGTAGCTAGGGGTAGCCTTGTTTTTCCCAAAGGGTATGACTATGCATTTTTGGCATTTAACTTCAGGCCATGGCTCTGGCACCAGTTATCCATTTCTGTGAGGCCCTTCTGGAGGATATCTGTGTCAGATGTGTTTTAATTTGCAGTCATCTGCAAACTTTGTCAGCCATAACCCTCCTGTGTTTGCTTGTACTTCAGAAAAGTAGATGCGGACTGAGCCCTGTGGGACACCACTTGTGACAGGCTTTGAGTCTGACATGGCTCCAGCAACTCTGACCCTGTGGGTTCTGTCACTTAGCCAGTTTGCAACCCATCTTGTGATGTATGGGTTTACATTCAAGCTGATGAGTTTTCGATGATACCTGAGTGGGGTATTGTGTGAAGGCCTTTGCCAGGTCGAGGTAGGCTGTATGGACTGCCTTTCCTCATCAATGGCCTTGGTGACTGTCTGAAAAAGTCAACCAAGTTTAAGAGGCAGGATCTGCCTTTGACAAAGCCAAACTGAGTTGGATCCAAAGTCTGCAAGTTCCTATGTCTTTATTTATGAGTTCCATTATGATCCTCTCCATGGCTTTGCAGATAAGGCTTGTCAAGCTAATGGGCGGTAATTTCCAGGGTCTGTGGAGGCACCGCCCTTATGAAGTGGGACCACATCCTGAGGTGAGGCTAAGATTAAACAGCTGTCCTAACTGTGGGTTTAATTCCTCATTGAGTTCAACACCATCTCCCATGGATGCTGTGTTTTGCCTTAGTGAGGCAGTTCTCACCGAGATGTTTGGGGGCTACAATCCTGTTTGCACTGAACCTGTCAGCCAGTATGTTGGCAATGTGTGTAGGTTCAGTAATTTTCACATCATTTTGAACTAATTCTGAGCATATCTGGGAGTTTCCTCCTAGGTTTCTAACATAGCTAAAGAAGGCCTTATGATTCTCTTTAGAGTCCTTGGAGATTTTTCTCTCAAAATTTGCCTTGGATGATTTTATGAGAGCTCTTAGTTTTTACTTATAATGATCAGTTGTAGAGCTTGTTTATGGCTGGGGTCCACCAGACTGGGTACAGAGAGTCTTAGTTTTGTTTGGGATTGCCTGATCCATGCAGTCCTGTAGGTGCTGGTAGAAGGCATTTGTAAGTGATTCAGCGGTTTGAGTAATGTTTACCACTGGCTCAGGGAGACCACACTACACTGTGGTCTTTTATGATCTGATCTCACCAGTGAGGTGTTGAACATTTTGATCCCATGTTCGTGATGATGAGATCAAGTATGTTTTCTCCTCTTGTGGGGATGGTATAGCTGACAAGTGGCCTTTAAGAGAAGAGTATGCCAAGCCAGCATTGAGCAATTCACACAAATAAGACAGAACCAAAGGAAAGTTTACAAAAATTGGATCCAGCTTATGAGTAAGTCACCAAACAGAACATTTTTTCCATTTGAATAAAAAAGATTTCCTGGTATTGGGTCTCTTGGCCTGCACAACCCAAAGCACGTCTTCATCAAAAAGATCCCTAAAAGGGATCAAAAACGTATCACCCACAGTGTCAGTTAAAGAGTGGACAGATGGAGATGGATGTGAGACCCCTTGCCTTGTGTGAGTAGGTCCACCCTGTGAGGTAACTAGTGATGATTACCCTTGGCTCAATGCAGAAGAGGAAGGAACCAATTCTGTCTGGGCCAAATGAGAGGCACCAACAAATTTTGGGAGCATCCTGTTCTATCTTGAACAGAATCTGCAGTATGAGAGAAAGGGGAGGGAAGGCAAAAAGAAACACCCCCTATCAGGAAAAATAGGGGCATCCATGTGCCAAGCCACAGGACATGGGACTCTGGTGAAAAAGAGAGGAAGCTGTTGGGTTAGAGGGGAGACAAAAAGATCTACCTGAGGAGTACCCCACTGGTGGATAATGTCCAGAAACATAGCTCAATGAAGCATCCACTTGTGAGATTGTGTTATGGACCGCTCAGAGAATCTACCACAAAGTTTTTATCTGAAGGGCTGTAAACAAACGGAAGAGTCATCCGATAATGGACAGCTTAAACAGCTAGTCTGCACAAGGGTAGGACCACATTCCCTCTTGTTTGTTGATGTACCACATCACTATGGCATTTTCTGTGAAGATTTTGAGGGGCCCTGGAAGAAAAAGAGAATGAAAGGCCTGAAGGGTTAGGAAAAGTGCTCTCACCTCTTTATTATTGATATGGTCCTTCTTCTGATAGAGACCAAAACTAGTAGGTGGTGCAATAGTGCTCTTAAAAAACAGATAAACCAAAGAATAAAGTACTATCGTTGCGAGTCCCAAAACACTCTTTTATTATTACAAAAATTAAGTGCTTTCGTCAATCCACTTTGACTTCATCAGAATTAACCTGAACAACAGTTAAAAAGCATTTTTTATACAATCAACTTGACGATGATTGGTTAGACATTTCCCAATGATAAACAAGCTTTTAAAACAATTAATATTTAAAAGAATACCAAATAATATATTGTTAAAAAAGAAATATTTTTCTAAAAGGAATATATTTCAAACACAGTCCCAAGTCCAGAAAGACGTTTTTATATATATATATATATATATATATATATATATATATATATATATATATATATATTCCTTTCATTATGCTCAACTACTTAAAAAAGTCTTTTTTGTTTTAAACATAAACATGCTTGCTACAAGGAGCATTTAAATATGCTCTGCTTTTACCTTGAGAACAGGTAATAAGCTTAAATAATCATTTAAACCAGGGGAGAAATTTGCTGCTAACCTCAACTGCCAAAACAGTTCTTTTTTATGTAATGCATTCTGCCAATCCCCACCCCTAGCTTCTATGTTTATTAAATCAAGAATAGCAAATTTGAAGCCTGTATAGCCATCACATTGGGTACTGTGTTTATACAGAGCATTGGTATCCCTTTTGTTCTTTACATCATACAAATGCTCGTATATTCTAGTCTTTAATAACCTTTCAGTCTTCCCAATGTAATAGGAAGTACAGGTGTTGTACCTAGCAATATATACCAACTTGCTGGAATAACAATTGCCTCTTTTTAAGTGGACCACACTTATATTTTTATTGTCCAAACAAATCATGTTTTCTTGTAGAATGTAGGAACAATAACTACATCTACCGCAGGGTCTACTACCATTTGTTATTTCACCATTTATTAAATTGTGATGTTTGTTTTCTAGAATTCTTTTTATATTAGGGCCAATTTTTGTAGTAATAACAGGTTTTTCTCCCACCACTTGATAAATGTCATTGTCAACTTTAAAGATGCTCCAGTTCTTGTATATTACTTCCTTTACTTGTTGATATAAAGGACTGTACTGTACAATACAGGTTTGTTCAAAATTAATATCACTCACATTTTCAACATATTCCCCAAAAATGGGGATTGGCAGAATGCATTACATAAAAAAGAACTGTTGTGGCAATTGAGGTTAGCAGCAAATTTCCCCCCTAGTTTAAATGATTATTTAAGCTTATTACCTGTTCTCAAGGAAAAAGCAGAGCATATTTAAATGCTCCTTGTAGCAAGTATGTTTATGTTTAAAAAAAAAAAAAATTTTTAAGTAGTTGAGCATAAATATATATATATATATATATATATATATATATATATATATATATATATATAAACGTCTTTCTGGACTTGGAACTGTGTTTGAAATATATTCCTTTTAGAAAAATATTTCTTTAACAAGATATTATTTGGTATTCTTTTAAATATTAATTGTTTTAAAAACTTGTTTATCATTGGGAAATGTTTAACCAATCATTGTCAAGTTGATTGTATAAAAAATGCTTTTTAACTGTTGTTCAGGTTAATTCTGATGAAGTCAAAGTGGATTGACGAAAGCGCTTAATTTTTGTAATAATAAAAGAGTGTTTTGGGACTCGCAACAATAGTGCTTTATTCTTTGGTTTAAAGAGACCAAAAGCCCTGAACTTTCACAGAACTGAAGGATACCCTCCACCCTACGTCTGCGGCATCTGAAGAGATTTTCTGAGCTGGGACTAAATGTTGAAAAGGAAGCCCAGGTTTTGTGACAGTTGATGAATCCACCTCCAAAGCTCAAGCCTGAAGCATTGGAGAACAGGAATCAGAAAATCTAAAGGATGAAAATGTTGAAGCCAGACTGTTTTTAGTAACCACTGGAGCTTTCTCATATGAAACGTGACCGAAAGAAGCATAGGAATGGTGGAAGCCATGTATCTCAGAGCCCTTTAAAAATCGCTGGTTGTAATGGAAGCCAGGGGAAGAAGAGATTGAAAGGAAGCGATCAGAGTTAAAGGCTTGGGTGGAGCCAGGAATGCCACAATTGCAACAGCCTGGAGGCTTACACTTGAGAAAACCATGATCATGAGGAGGAGTTAGGAAGGATTTTTTTTGAAATTCACTCTAAATCCCTGGCTTTACAGAAGATGAATAGCATAGTGAAGATGCTGAAGCAAAATATCTAGAGAGGAACCCTGAATAAGCAGGTTGTCCAGATAAGGAAAGATCTATACTCTGTTCATCCTGCAAAAGGCAATCACAAGAGCAAGGCATTTGGTGATGGCCCTTGGGGTAGCAGAGAAGCCAAAGGGCAAAGCAGAGAACTGAAAATGCAAGAAAGTAACAGGGAAACAAAAACTTCCTGAAAAGAGGATGAATTGGAATATGGAGATAGGTATCCTTGAGATGCAGAGAAACTAGGAAAGCCTGAGGAACAAGTGGAGGAAACAGGGTTTGAAAGGACAACATTCGAAAGGAAGGAACCTTTGAAAAGGTGTTGAGTTGAGAGAGATCCAGAATCGGTCTCAACGTGCCTTCTTTCATGGGGGCCAGAAACATTCTGGAGTAAAATCCCTTCCCTTTTGAGGACTTGGAACTGCTTGAATTGTTTCTTGAAACAAAAGGCTCCAAAGAACATCTGGAGAAAAGGGCAGCTATTCCTGAGGATGTTAAAGAATGCCCAAAAAGGGGGAAGGAGATTTTCAAACCATATAATATCCCTGACAAATGATGCATAGAACCCAAGAATCCCGAGTGATCCTTAATCGATTTGGAAGGGAAAGGGAAGGATGAAGAGACTGAGGAGTGGGGAAAAAAAGACAGACAGAGCATGGCTTGTCTGGAAAAGGAGGCTTTTGAGCTGAAGGGGTTTTAGGAGTCTTAGCAGGAGGAGCCTTCCTGCCATCCTTTTTACCCTTGGGAGGAGGTAGAGACTGCCTATGGACAAAGGCAGGTTTATTAGGGTAATTCCTCTGAAACTGTAATAACAGGAAACAAAAATGTGTTTCAATTCCTGCATAGCCTTACATTATAACCGAAGAGACTTAAACAGCTTGGCAGCTGCAGAACCAGAGAGTTTATTATTATCTAGAGGAGTATCCATCAGTGTGGCCTTAGTATCATCAAGTAAAGGCTGAAGACAAAGTCAGGAATACCTCCTCAACACAGAGCCAAATGCAGCAGCTCTAGATGAAGCATCAGCTGTATCATAACTGTTTTAATAGAATGGTGAACCACTTGAGAAGACCACCCTAACACAGAAAGAGCCAAAGTCTTCCCCTCAGTATCAGGAAGATCTGAAATAACCTGAAAAGCCTGAGAGAGAAGAGACAAAATATACCTGGTCATGTGGGTCTGGTAATTCACTGGCCGAAAGGCCAGGGAAGCAGCAATATACACTTTCCTACCCAACCTCTCCATAGTTCTGCTGTACTTGTCAGAGGAGAGCAGCTTTGCAGAAGGTAAAAGCTTAGATGATTTATCAGAAGAAACAGAAATAACAGAAAGGTCATCAAAGGGACTCTTGTAAAGGAATTTGCAATTATCTGGCACTTTATAAAACCTATCAGTTTTTTTTAGGAGCCGGGGGCTTGGATTCATTAGCATGAATAGCTGCAGAAAAAGTGTCCAAGAAGGCGACAAGAACAGGAGGGATCACAGAGGGTTTGGGAGACTCCATTTAAAGTTCTAAAAACACCTCTGCTGGACATCTGTGACTCGGGTACAGTCCAAAGGAAATATCCTCAAAAGGAGAATCAGGGCTAATAGAGTCCTCTTCCTCAGAAGCATGGTCCAAAGGAAAGGGAACCTAGGAGGAATAGGTTAAGGATTCTCCATCAGAATCCACATTCTCATCAGATGAAACCTGCTCCCTAGGCCTCTTAAGGGGAGTGGAAGACCAAGGGGTAGCAGGAACAGAGACCCCCTGAGGAATATTTAAAGCCATAAGAGCATTAAACAAACCCTGTGTGAAATCCTGCCATTCATGCTGAGGATCCTTAGGAGCAGGAGAAATATCATTAGTCTTCTGCTTCTTTTTCAAGGGGACATCAGCCTTAAATATCTTAGGTGGCTTGGATCCCTGCCTACATTCAATTAGTGCAATAGGAATGTCCTCCCTATCAAGGATTTGTGGAACTCCCCTAGGCCTTTTGGAAATAATCAGCATAGTTCCCCCTGAAAATCCAAAGCAGATGTCTGCAGAGCCTCTGGGGACATACAATAAGCCAGATCCATGCCGGCCTCAAAATGGTAGCAGCAAAGGAATCCGACTGAAAAAATGGAGAGTCCTCTACAGTCTCAAGAGAGAGAGATGTCCAGTGGAGGTGGTACAGCTAAGAATCTGACTTAACTTTCTTGGTCTTCTTTTTTGAGGGCAGCTGACCTTCGGACCAGGACAATTTCAACATAGTAACCTGAGCCAACAATTTGAGATGCTGGTTCTCTAGGTAAATGGCCAAAGAGGAGAGACGACTACACAAAGTTTTTGAAACAAACATCTGACAAACAGGACAAGACGCATGGTCGTGAGAAGCACCTAATGAAAACAAACATTACTTGTGAAGGTCCTTCTGAGGAAACAGTCTCCCATACTGGCATTTCCCCTTTCTAGATGACATGAAATCAGCAACCACAATTTGTAAAAAATGATAAGACGAAAACCCCCAAAGGGGCACTTATCTGAAAAACAGCTTGGCAACCAGCAAACGAACAATCATTCAGACCAACAATCAAAGATGACACTCAGACTGGCAGCAAGAAGTTCTGAGGCTGGTACATCATCTTTATGCCCTACTCCATGCACAGAGAACATACATGTGACATACTAAATCCCTATTCCTACCTAAGGCTTGGTATACTGGCCAAACATTGGGCTATTCTTGGCAGGGGATCCCTGCTGTAAGGAATATTGCAACAGTGATATGAAAGTACATCAACATTCATTTGAGCTTCAGATTCAATAGCCTTCAGAAAAAAAGCATGTTGATTCAAAGCTTGATATTCTAGTAACATATAAAATAAGAGCAATATCTGTCCCTAATTTTGGTCCTCTGTTCCCCATTATTTTTAGCTTTCTTCTTAATTTCTGAGCTATGAGGTAGTCAGGTGTGTGTGTGTGTGTGTGTGTGTGTGTGTGTGTGTGTGTGTGTGTGTGTGTGTGTGTGTGTGTGTGTGTGTGTGTGTGTGTGTGTTGGGGTACTGCAGTGGATTCAACACTGTATTCTGACAGCTTTGAGCTGTGAAGATAGATTCCTAGAGGTCTGTTATGTATGTCTTTATTCATTCATTTGATCATAAAGTTGTGTGGTGTACAGCCACAGTCATACAAGTGGCTGTAACTGGTGGATATGTGTGAGTTATGTATGTTATATTATATGGTAGAGACATAGATGCTCTCATCTGTGTCCAATATTGCAGAAAGTCTGTGATTGTTACCCTATTCTGATCTGTTTCTCATAATGTTTGTGTTTTTTCTTGACAAATCATTGAGGATTACAGTCAGTAAGTAATGACAAAAACATAAGTATCAGACTTAACAACCTTCGGAAAAAGCATGCTAATAAAAAATCTGTTCTAGCAACTAAGTTAATGGCAATATCATTCTGATTGTGGTCTTTCATACACCATTTTTTTTGGCTTTCTCCTTCATTTGTGAGCTAAGGGGTAGAGAGCTAAGGTTGCAGTATATTACACATTGTATTTTGGCAGCAGTAAGCTGAGAAGACACATTCCACTATGGCAGTTATAGACGTATTCACTCATTATAAAATCAATAAAACATCAGCTCAAGTTCAAACCAGGCACAATACTGACTTACAAGTTCACTCGTTGGATTGCTGGTAGGCAATGCTAGTGTGTAAAAGAAGCAGCCAAAGCTATAAATCCAAAGCGAAGTTTCACATTGAGTAAGATGTTTAAAGTCTTTGCAGACCAAAGAACAGTTTATAAATGTAAAATGCTGACAGTCTCTTCAAGCAAACTGGAAACAGACAAAGACTTTAACATCTTACTCAATGTGGAACTTCGCTTTGGATTTATAGCTTTGGATGCTTCTTTTACACACTAGCATTGCCTACCAGCGATCCAGCGAGTGAACTTGTAAGTCAGTATTGTGCCTGGTTTGAACTTGAGCTGATGTTTTATTGATTTTATGCTGACTGTGTTCATTCTTCTGCTCAAGGTCATTTGTGTGCCAGTGGTATTGCTGCTTACTTTTTACATTTATCGTATTCACTCATTAGTTTGATCATTATCAAATATCTGTGGTTATACACAAGGTAACACCAATGACTGTAATTGAGTATATTTGTGTTAAATTATTGTGGGCAAATTGTGGGAAACTATTTTTATTTTATTACAGTCAGTGATCTAAGATGCACGCAGTCAATAATTATGACCTTAATTGCCGAGTACCGGAGCAGTTGGTTGGGCTGTGGCAGTCTAGTCAGAATGTGTTATAGTAAGTGATCACTGGTACAGTGGTGTGCAACTGGCATTACTGTCGCACAAGCACTAGGTTCTCTGGTTCAGTTTTTGTTTGTAATTCCTTCTGTACGGAGTCTGCATGTACTCTCTGTCTGTGTGTAGGTTTTAATTAGGTGCTCTTGTTTCCTCCTCCAGACCCTCGGGCATAAAATTTATGTCTGTGGCCATTTGTGATTTAACTTTTAGTCCAATCTAACACCAGGGGTAGGGAGGCAGGCACTTTTGCCATATAGAATTTATATATCCTTGCAGGCATTTATCATCTCCCCTAGCTTAATTCAGTTTCTTCCTACACATTAATTTAAATGGAGTCTTGGCCAGTTAGGCTGTATTTATAGGATGAATGGCTATAAATAATAAGGTGTATATAGTCCAACAAGTAGCTAAAATTAGTAGGCAGTCTGAGAATGAAAGTAACTGACCCTATCTGTTCGATCACAGGTAATGGTTATTGACTTGTCGTAAAACAGTCCCACCCCATTCTAATTAGCCCCAATCACTAAGTTTCTACACTCAGCCTTCCCCCCTTACTATAAAGTCAACTGCCACCACTGAGAACTTAAGGCAGCCTTTTACTTGCACAGCCATAACTAGTGCAGGACAAATGGGGCAGTTACCTTGGGCTCATAATATCAGAGATTTCAATCAGCAGCTGTCAGTGGGGCAAAAGTGCACTACCTCCACTCATTTAAAAAAATCATGGGTGGTACTGCAGATTCTTAAATGAATGGCAGTACTGAATTTGCATTTATATTTAATACCCAAGTTTCATCACTGAATTTTTTTTTTTTTATCCTCCACTTTGGGTTGAAGGAGGGGGTACGAGTCTAGTCTGGAAAACGTCTAAGGGTGCCAGATGCCCCAACTATGGCTCTGCTTACTTGGTAAGACAGATTGCGAACTCACAAAATTAAGTTGACAGGTGACACTTTAGAATGCAGTAATGTAATCAATGGAGTACCACAGGGCTCAGTGCTGTGATGCCGCCTTTATTTTCTAAACTTCATATCATTATAGCTGGCAAACTAGATGGCTGCCTAGGATGCTGCTCTAGCAGGGGCACTTTTCCAATAATCTGAATAGTGTAGGCAGACCAGGAAGGGGGCACTGGTTGGTGTTGGTGGGCACTGTGGAGACCTTTTGCCTAGGGTACCAGTTGACCAAAGGCCATCCCTGCATATCATAAACCCTAATTTAGGGCAAATCATATTCACTGAAGAATGCAACCTGACTGTTACTGTCTGTTCCCTTACTGCTACAGTTGTGCTCCATCAAGAACAGGTACTTAAATACATTGGTCTAGAGAAATTAAATGCAAAAAGGCGTTGCATTCCCACCTCTGAGAAACACCTCTTAGCTACAAATTACAACATAATCAATATTTCACTGCACCGGGGCAATATAGTATTAGGTCTCAGAACCTGGGTCAGCAATTCCCTTACCATTTACTATCATATTATAGCAGTAGTTAGGAAATCTTTATGTGCAACTTATTTCTGAAGGCATTTCATCTAGGTCAAAAGATATTATTGTCCCTCTGTAATTTGTAAACAGAAACACCAAGCCAAACCGAGCCAAAGCAGGTTGTGTGAAATAAGTGTATAGATGAATTTTAATATTTGATTAGTGCTGTTTGGCTATTGGATATCTTAAACTGATGTGACTATTAATGTAGTCATTATTCACATGAATGGGTTTGCATCTGATGAAGTTTTTTACGAAAACGCAAAGATTTGGGAGCGTTTGTGTGTTTTCCCTGCCCATGTGCTTTTCATGTGTACAATAAAGCTTCCTGCTTTGGATCAGTTTGGCTTGGTGCTTTCTGTTTACTGGTGACATTTTACCAAGTTTTTTTCCTTTTTGGCTCGATCTCCCTGTAATCTGCCCTAATTACACCAGCTGTTGAGCACAATACAACTTAAAGCATGTATTTAACCAAATACATCAAGCATCTCTCTCTCTCTCTCTCTCTCTCTCTTTATATATATATATATATATATATATATATATATATATATATATATATATTTATTTATTTATTTATATATATATATATATATATATATATATATAGAGACTCCAATCAGTCAAATGGCTCCCAGCTTTCTCCCCTGTTCTTCCTGTTAAAACGGTTGTTCCACAAGGCTCCATCCTTGGGCCCCTTCTTTTTAACATCTTTACCAACTTTCTCTACTCTTCCTGTCCTGGATCCTCACTGATACAATATGCAGATGATTCTACACTTATCACTATTGCTGAAACACCAACTCAACTAAAATCAGACACACAGTGCTCTTAACTGTAGAAAACTGGCTATCTGAAAACCAACTTATCCTTAATCCAAAGAAAACCAAATTACTACTCTTTCTCCCTAAAAACCTTAACCACATAAAGTCTTCCCTCCCCATACTGTCACAAAATAATACTCAAACACAGGTGGACACCAGTACAAAAGTCTTAGGTGTTACTATTGATGACAGTCTAACTTTTGATTTACACGTCAATAATTGTATCTGAAAAACACATCTCAAGCTAGGTCTCCTCTATAGAAACAAAAAATATCTTACCAAAACAGGAAAACTAACCCTTTCAAATGGCTACCTCTTACCCACTTTACTTTATAGCTCCCAAATTCTCACCAGCCTCAACACTGGACTACTAAACAAGTTAGAAACAACTTATAACAGGATTGCCAGATTTGCTGCCCAAAATTCTTACAAATCCCATCACTGTCTCTCACTTGATGTTGTGTCTTTCGGCTTTTCCCGGTTAGGGGTTGCCATAGCTGAACTCCGGTCTGCAAATGATTGGCAGTAGATTTTTTTACGTGCCGAGTTGCCAGCCCTGAAGCACAACCTTCAACGAAGGTACGCCCATTCACGCATGTCTCCACACAGACGACGCTAAGAACTAAATCAGCTAGAATTACCTAACCTGCTTCAGTATAATCAGTTTCAGATTATTCATTCCATTCTCTACAAACCCTCTTTCTGTCCAACTATCTCATCTCTAATCTCTCATTACCTACCCACTAGATTACTCCGCAGTTCTGAACAAGACCTACTAAAAATCTACAAACGAAGGACCAAAATAGCTCACCTAGTATATAGCTTTAACCCTTACAAGGCCTGAAATAGCCTACCACTAGATATAAGATCCCTTGAACATCCCAATCAATTCAAAACTGCTACAAACAAATACCTTCATGAAAAATGGACTTGCCAATGTAATTATCCCCCATAAACACTCCCCTATAACCTTCTACTTCTCTTCCCTCTTCCTTCCCTTCAATAAACAAACTTACTACTTCATCACTGTACAAACATAACTAGTAAAATATTTCAGCTATGTAACTATTGCATTTTTATGTATATAATATGTAATTATGAATGTATCCCTCTGATGAATGTATTTCACTTGCCACATTTTAATGTATGACACTGTAATGCAATAATGTGTGGTACTGATGAATGTAATCTGTGGCACTGTAATGCAGTAATCTGTGGTACTGATAAATTTATTTCTGTATGTATTTAATATGCAAAATTTCTATTTTCTGTTGGAGTTTTTCTCATCGGGCCACTGCTGAAAATGGGCATTTGTAGCCCAGTAGGACAAACTCGGTCAACAAATATAAAGTAAAATAAATAAATAAATTATATATATATATATATATATATATATATATATATATATATATATATATATAAAACATATGTTTATACATATGAACATATGTATATATAAATATATGTTTTTTATGTATGCCTTTTATGCATGTTTTATGGGGCAACAAACACTATAATGTATGTTAATGTGATTGACAATCAAGCGAGAAAGGTGATTGGTTAACGTGCAAGTGGAATTTTATATTTAAACAATGTAATTGCAATATCAGGAAACTCCTTAAAAAACCTCCTAAGGAAAAAAAAACTTTATAACTTAACACAGGAAGAAAGAAAAGCATTGATTGAGCTAGGGAATGATAAATCCAGGCATGTAATGAAGGCGGAAAAGGGAGGAGGTATACTTGTGACTGATACCACTAGCTAAAACCAAAAGATAGAGAACATGCTAGAGGATAATAGATTTTATGAGTTATTTAACATGGATGACATAACAAAAGCATATGATTTATGAAACACTAATCTCACCACATTATGAGAAGAAATTACTGAAAATCATTATAATTATTTATGGAGCCCATGCCCATGTTTACTTTACTTTTTTGGAATACCAAAGCCACACAAGAACAGAGAAGACCCACCTTATAGACCGGTGGTAGCAAGTGCAGGTTCCCTTACTGAAGCCACAGCCATTTACCTTGATTACTTGCTGAAACTTTTAGCAGAAAAGAATAAGTCATACATAAGAGATTCAATGGATTTTTTGAGGAAAATAAAAAACATTACAGTGGAAGCTGACAGTATTTTATTAACTACTGATGTGGAATCCTTGTACACAGAGCTCACTCACAACTACTGTATAACAGCAGCTATGGAGTCTTTTAAGAAACATAATCAATGTACATAGGCACAACTGAAAAAGTTAAGCAAGCTCATTAATCTTGCTCTGGACTTCACTTTCTTTACTTTCAATGGCAAACACTACAAACAAAAACCTGGTATAGCAATGGGGGCTGCCATGGCTCCCAGCATAGCTAGCATAGCCCTGGGCAAGTGGGAGGAGGACTTTGTGTTAAACAACACAGACTACATGCAGCATATCACATGTTAGTTACATTTTATTGATGACATCTTTATTGTGTGGGAAGGTGACACCTTGCAGCTTGGAGATTGTATCACTTACCTCAATCAAACCACCCCCTTCCTGAGGTTTACCTCTTCTCATAGTTATACTTTAACCACTTTCTTAGATATGCAGATTTCCAAGGATACCAACAATAACAGAATCACAACTGATCTATTCAGAAAATCAACAAGGGTTAACTTATTACTCCACAGTAAAAGTCTACATCCTACAAAAAACAAGTATAATGTAGTGAAGTCCCAGGGCTATAGATTAGCTAGAATTATCACAGAGATGGAACCATTTTTGAGAAACCTGAACTTACAGAATGATTTTCTAGTGAGAGGCTATGAAAGTCAGTTATTTAAAGAAAATCATTATAGGTTCATAGGTTCATAGGTTTATACTAGGCTATCTGCCCTAAGGCATTTATAAGCTATAGCCAATTATTTGTACTTACTATATGAATTAATAAAAAATACTGTGCCCATTAGTTTGTTGTTCTCTGTCCAGCAGTGACACAGAGTTGATTCCTGGGGTAAACCTACGATCTCCCATCCACAGGTCTAGATTTCTCTTGAACAGAGTCAGCGAGGTGCTCTGCAGGGGGTGACTGTAACACTACAAAAGTAATTTATGATTTCATACCATCTGTCAGAAATCTGCTCTGGATGTAAAAATAATGCACTAGCCAAACACCTTTCTCTTCATAAAAGCCACACAGGTTTTAAGTTCCAGATCCTGGATCACATAGACATGGGCGATCTTGAAGGAGACATCCCAAATATTCTGGAGAAACATGAACTCATGTGGCAAATAAAGCTGAACTCTTTTAGGAAGCCTGGACTAAACTACTACTGTTCAATTAAAATTGTACTGGAACTTAGAAAATTGCCACATTGTTTACATGACTAATTTTATTTTATTTTATTTTATTCTACCAGATGGTTTTAAATACCATTTAATTCAAAAGAACAGTTCAATCACTTGAAACTTGAAAACCACAAAACAAAAGCAACTCTCTGAATGATGCAGGACACGGACACTTGTTTAGTGCTTTCATCCAGTTTAATTACGTGAACTTCCTCAGAAACAATTTAAATTACCCAACCATACTTTTTATAAAACATTAATTAATCACGACATTGATGACATAATGTAAAAAAATAACTTGAGTTGAACACGCTAGTTACAATAAACAATAAAATAATGTAACATAATATAAAATATATATATATATATATATATATATATATATATATATATATATATATATATATATATCTATTTTTATTTAGACATTAAAAAACATTTTAAGTTGATAGTTTCATTCAAGTCTGGTGCTTGATCCGCACCAAGATAAATCTGCCAAAAAACCTCTTTACATTCCAACTTATTATTGTTGTCCACACCAAAGGATACATTATCTACCTTATCCAAGACAAAAAAATGGAATTTCTTAAAGTCATTACAGTTAATAGCATGTCTAGCTAGAGAATTAGGTAAATCTTTATTTTTGATTGCCAACTGATGTTCGTAAATCCTACATTTCAAACATCTAATAGTCTTGCCTATATAATACCTTGGACAAGGCATACAGGTTGCAATACAAACCACATACTCACTATTTCATGTGAAATTGTGATTAGCCCAAAAAGATTTGTTGATATGATTCAATGTGACAAAAGAAGAATTATTTATGAATCTATATTGTCTTCCTTTCAGGCATAAGTACCCTTAACTTTTTGTCCACTGTCCAAGTCATTTTTATCTGTTTTATTCCCAGATTCTAGAATGCTTTTGATGATGGTGATGATAAGGTAGATAATATATGTTTTGGTGGGGACAACAATAATAAGTTGGAACGTAAAGAGGCTTTTTGGCAGATTTATCTTATACGGATCAAGCACCAGGCTTGAATGAAACTATCAACTTAAAATGTTTTTTAATGTATAAATAAGAATAGGATATATATATATATATATATATATATATATATTATATATTATTTTATTGCTTCTAAATATTGTTGCATTTAACTATGTTATTGCTTTTTGAGTTGTATTGTAACTAGTGTATTCAACTCAAGTTTTCATTTACATGATGTCATCAATGTCATGTAATTAATTAATGTTTTATAAAAGGCATGGCTGGGTAATCTAATTTGTTTCTGAGGAAGTTCATATAATTAAAGTGGATTAAAGTGCTAAACAAGTGTCTGTGTCCTGCATCATTCAGAGAGTTGCTTTTGTTTTACCATTTTAATTCAGTTTTAATTAAAGTGTATATTGTTTCCATCATCACACATTTTTTCTTATTTTTTTTTTCTTTTTCTGGTTCTCTTTTTCCTCCCACTTTATTCAAAATGATGTGTAATAACAATACTAACTAATTATACAATAATATTTTTATAGATAGTTTGTAGAGTTCTTGTGCACAGACCTGAAGAAGTCTAGAAGGACGAAAGCGATCTTTGTTAACAACAGGTTATGAAAATAGAATATGATTTTTACAATTGATTTTTTACATGCAAAGTGTATATATATATATATATATATATATATATATATATATATATATATAGATATAGATATACTGATTGCCAAATTGACTAAGGTTGATATATTTCCAGCCATGTAGTATATTGTCTTGGATAACATCACAGACTTAATAATCAGGTTAAATAAGAGGTACCACATCATTATAAATTTTATTTAAAGTACATAAGAGTTATGATGTTATTATGACAGCTACTAAGTAGGGCAGGACCAGATCAAATGTCACACTGATGGGGGAAGGGATGTGAATTTAACATGTGTACCAATAACACTTAGTTTTACAGCACAATACACCACTCCCTTGCCTGACAAAAAGTATATATATATATATATATATATATATATATATATATATTTAGAAAGCTTGTGAGGAAACTATTACTCTATTTTTGCTTTACTTGGATCGCTTGTCTGTGTGTACTTAATAAAGGATTTTTGACTGGAAACAGACTGCCTGCCTTGCTTGGATTACTTTCAAATACTTAGTAATTCTGTACAATATTTCAAATTATATATTTTTTATTATTTTTTTGACTTAAGACGAGTTTAAGTTGCTACTTCTACTACTATTGTCTGATCTGATTAATATACAGTGATTAACTAGAGATATATGGACTGAAAATCTTCCACACAGAGAAGTTTCTTACACTATCAAGTCAGTGTGATTCCTACACGACAACTGTTTCACTTTTCTACTAAGAAGGGTGACCTGAGCAATGTAGTTCTAGGACGTTCTTGTGCAGCTGCTGTTTTCTGGTGTAGCCATGCATTTTATAATGGTCAGTTTGAAGGCATTAAGCATGAATGCTATGAATGCCTGAGAGAGTTGTGGCCTAATGTGGTTTGATCTTATAATTGCACAGAGCCAGGCTATTATCTGTAATCAAAGCCTCCACTCAGGAAAGATGCATTATAATCAGTTTCTGTTACCATGAACAGCAGGAGCAGAGAATCACTGAGGTTTCCATGAATTTTTCTTCAGCTTTGAAGCTGTTAAATGCACAACAGATTTCAGGTATTTCTTACTGTAGCTTGATTCATATCCACATTATTACCTAAGCAATAATGCCCGACAGGGTGTGTTTTAATGTATTTATTATTACACTTAGAGAATGGGCTCTCTGTAAAATTGTTGTGTTTTACTTACTGATTTTTTAAGTACTATATTATTTTTTATATATTTTTTTGATGTAAAATAGTTCCTCTGGCTAATATTTCAAAATCTGTAGTATATGTTAATGGTGTTGGAAGAAGCATTTTACATCAAATATATATATCAGAATGCTGATGTGCAGTTTGCCCATTCTCTAAAGCAGCTTATCTGTCTCTAATCCCTAAAGTAGAATATCAGTTCTCCAAAGATTCATCCTATACGCCATTGACTGCCAATCCCCTCCAAATGTGTGCTTTTTCCTGAAAAACACATAACTGGTAAGGCAAGAGTTAAATTGTTATATTTAATACTCAGCTTGTGTTTTTTCTAAATAATTTGTCCGTGATGGAAAACGCTTCAATGAAGTCTGACAGGAGAAATTGGATACTGGACATTTTTTTTTAATTTAACATTTGTTAACCAGGTAGATGACGTTTCTTCAACCATTTTCAGCCATGACCAGTCCAAAATATCTAGGCTAAAGTCAGTGTTTATATGTGTGTGTTTGTGTGTGATAGTCATCAACCAGCATGTTTTTTAGAAGGAAACCTCAAAAGATAGTGGGTGGAGATCAGATTTATAGCCCATACCCCATACCCGGGAACTGTGAAACAGATATCCTGCCATTAAGTCATTCTGCTCATGAACTTACATAACAGCCTCTTAACATAATATAATATTCTCATTATATCACTTAATGGTGCTTCTGCAAATGCCACTGGAAGAATATTTATTAGTCTGATAAAATGCATGCAGATTGCTTAGGTGTACAGAGCACAAGGATTCATTTTCAAAACATATTCTGAACCTGCATTAATAAAGACCAGGAACAATGGCTGCTAATTTCCCTGTATTCACTTGCCTGACATAAGTATCCGTAAACAGGCATGAAGCTGCAATCTAACCTTTTCCATGATGCAGAAGAGATGGAGATATTCATTTATGATAATAGTGCATATTATTCCATCTCTCAGACTGAATCCTAAATATGGTACATTTGAAAGGCAAATGTAGTTACTTACATTCTGCTAAAAAAGTGCTTGGTGGCCAAGTATATGGTCCACAATGACAAAATAAAAACTGTAGTGGCAAAGATTTGCCCAGTGATCTAATGTCAAAATAATCAGCAACCTGACATTTTGATGCTTAGTCTAAACTATTTTGCATATTTTTCAGTGGTAGTTACTTGGTATTAATGTAACCTTTCTATTTTTGAAGATTAATAATAATGTAGGGGAATCTATCGTTCACTGATTAGTGTAGCAGTTTGCTGGTACACAACCTGTAGCCAGTTTCCTCAAGTAGAAAAACAGTAGATATGTTAATATTCTCAAACAAAATAAAGAAAACTCACATTTTTTATTCTCTTGCAATAAAACATTCTCTCACAAAACACAGATAACAGGCAAAGATGTACATTTGTCTGCCATAATTAAAGATATGACCTATCCTATCCATGAAATTCACAAAATTTCTACCTGTGCTAATTGCCCAACATGGGTTAGGCAATTACTGCTATGGAGAAAATAATTCCATTTCAGACACATTGCTACAGTAACAATGAGAACCTCACTAATTTGGCTAATTACATCGCTGGATCAAACCCTGTACTGTCAGACCTGACAGTGTTAGTGTTCTACCTAGCAGCCTTTGTATCACATTAACAAAGGCATTCCCCTACACACCCAAACTCTCACACACACATTTAGGGACTTGTGTACAAACACACATACACACATTCACAATCAAACCCCTTAAACACTCACTCACATTCAGAGAAACACTCACCCATATACCTGCATCACACACAAACACACACACACACACACACACACACACACACACACACACACACACACACACACACACACACACACACACACATCCAGAGACTCATGATTCCCTATCTAACACCTGTTATGAGCTCTCAGGCAGACAGACACACAAACATTCATTCTCTTACAGACATACACGCATGTTCATTACACATATATGTGCCCTGATAACCTAGCACACATACACACCCATGGCTTCACTGGAATACCTGCACAGTGAATACTCTCATAGGAGTTAATGAGTAATCAATGTCTTTTGACAGTGTTCACTTTTTTCCTCCTAATGTAAAACTTTACTCAAATTAGCATGTCCATGAATCACTTGGTCAACCAAATAGTAAACCAGAGACATTTCCAGAAGAAAGCACATGGCTAATTAGCATTAGTCAGTTCCTTGGAATTCTGCATTAGCAAACAGCTTCACAGGAAACAAAAAAACTTTCTGTACTGAAGCCCCCACAAGGAGGAAACCCTCTGTAATAAATCTGTTTGTGAATCTGAAAGGCTTAGCATGAAGTGTAAACCTTCAGAGATCACTCTAAGCCTTTTTGAATCCCAAGGTGTATGCCATTCTTCATAGCTCACTTTTTTCCAAGGTGAAACTGTTGCATGTGCAAAGAGAGATACAGTTGTTTAAGCTGAACTTACCATAACAGTAGATGTTCAAATGATCACTGCTGCAGTAGCCTTAGCTATATGGGTCATATCCTGCCAAGAATACAACAGATGACCAGCTTCTAAAGCTTCAGGCTCCTTCCATATGCCCAAACTGTCAAGCAGCTCAAACTGAGCTGACTAAAAGACAAGTTTGAGCGCAAAGCCCTTCAGAGCTTTCCTGTGAGAATAGAGTGGGAGACTAAGCCATGAAAGGACAAGGCTAGGAATAACAAAAAAATAAATGCCCATACCCTGGCATAAAAACACACCAAAAATAAAAAAAACAAACAAAAAAAAAATACAAGGGGGGGTGGAGGGAGGGAGTGACTACTGCAGCAGTGATACTTGGAACATCTACTCTTATGGCAAGTTTAACTTTTGCATCAGTATTGTGTTCAGCTATTGATCACTGCTATGGTAGCCTTAGCTGTATGGGTAGATTACAATAGCTAAATATATTTGGGAGGTAAAAGGAAAAGGCTCCAGAAGCACCTGGACAATGGTCCTAGCAAAGCATGATTTAGACCTAAAGAAGGAGTCAAACTTATAGTGCTTTTTAAAAATATTTACAGAGGACCAAGTAGCAGCTTTTAGAATACTTTTAGAATAAACACTATCCAAAAAGCCATAGAAGAAGCCAAGGTCCTTGTAGAGGGTGCCTTGATCTTGCCTGGAACAGATTTGTCATGGTGAGTATAACCAAAGGAAATGACCTTAGACAACCATTTGGAAACAGTCTATTTTGACACAGGTTGTCCTTTCCTCTTACCTTCACAAGAAATGAACAACTGATCCAAAGATCTGAAAGATTTAGTTCTGCTCAAGATAGTACCCGAGCTGTCTGTGGATATCCAAGGTATGGAGTGTCCTTTCTCTCTCATTTTTACGTTCAGGAAAGAAAATGTGGAGCTGGATAGTTTGGCGCAAAATAAACTCAGATACCACTTTAAGCATAAAAAAAGGATTAGTTCTCAAAGAAACCATGTCCTTGTGAAAAAAGAAGTAGGGTTGACTCGCAATAAGAGCTTACGACTCAGATACCCTTCTTGAAGAGATCAGAGCAATCAGTAAAACTGTTTTCCATGTTAAGAACCTCAAGTCAACCAGATTAGCTGGTTCAAATAGAGCAAGTATTAGCTTCTCTAACACACAATTAATATCCCAAGGAGGAGCCACTGGTTTATTTGGAGGCTTGTTATGCAAAACCTCATTCAAGAACATTTTGACATGCAACTGCCTGGAATGAGGAGGATCCATGGGCAAACATGCTGGAATAACTGATACATTAATCTTTTCAGAGGAGTAAGAAAGGCCATAGGATAGTAACTCACACAAATATTGTAAAACTAAAGAACAACTAGCCCTGAATGTGTGCTGGTTATGTTGTTGACACCAACTAGAAAACCTTTTCCATTTGCTAATATATGACTTTCTAGCAACAGGCTTTCCTGCCTCCATTAGTACCTGCTGCATATCCTCAGAAAATAGGTGCCTAAAAGGAATTAAAATGCTATCATCCAGACAGTCAACTCAAGATGATTGATGTATGTTTATCCAACATCCCTGTTCCTGTGTGAGTAGATATATTCTGTGAGGAAATCGTGTGGTAATTGCCCCTGGCCATTTCAAAAAGAAGAGAGAACCACCACTGCCTGGCTGAGAAGGGAGTCACTACAATGATTTTGGGGGATTCCTTCTAAATCTTTAGAAGTACCTTTGATATCAGTGAAAAGGGTGGAATGGCATATAGGAACATTCCTGTCCAAAGAAAGAAAGAAAAGGTATCTGTCTTCCAAGGCCTTCTTGTATTGAGCCATGGTACAGACATTTGCCAGTTGATTGTTCAGAGGGAAAGCAAAGAGGACAACTTAAGGAACAACCCACAGACAGATTAAGTCTTGGAAGACCCCCAGATCTAGTTTCCATTCATGAGGTTTTGCCCTGGTCCTGCACAGCTCGTCTACCACACAATTTTGCTCTGATATATTGTACGGTGCATGTAGAGTGAGATTGTGCTGCAAAGCTATATCCCTAGCAAACATGACTAGTCTGCAAAAATGGTACAACCTGGTTCACTCTTGCTTGCTGATGTACCACATCACTTTGGTATTGTCTGTAACCACTTGAAGAGGTCCAGGGAACTGAAGATGGTTCAGAGAATTGATGATCACAAGCATTTTCTTGATATGTATGTGCCTGCATCGGCCCTTGGTATCCCACACCCTCTGCACTTTTATCTCTCCTGAAACTGCTTCCCAAGCAAAGTACAAAGCATCTGTGGTGACTGACTGCTTTGGAGCAGGGGAAACCTTGATGTAAGGATATGTGTTGTCTCCACCAAGTGGTTTCTCTTCTGACAAACCCCAGCTCTGGGATCTGAAAAGATAAAGTGTGCTGATGCTGTGACCAAGGAAATTTCAAATACCACTGTATCTTGCCCATGTTGAGTCTTGCCAGGAGAGCCATTTGACCCCAAATCTTTGGTATTCCCTCACAGTGAAGAAAGTCTGAGTGGAAAACCTTAAAATAGATCTAAATAAAAAGTTTTTTTTTTTTTCGTGTGGAAGAAAAGCTCTTTGAACTGAAGTATCTATTTGACATCCCAGGAGCACAATCCTGTGTGAGGGAGTTAAGAAAGACTTTTGAATGTTGTCTTGGTATCACAAATTGTGCAACAGACTTCTCATCCAAGAAAGAGACTCTTGACACTTTGAAAACAAAATCTCTGCAAAGATAAGAAACTCATCTAAATACAGAAAAATGTAGATACCCTGTAACCTGTAATGAGCTATAACTGAAGTTAGACTCTTTGTGAACACATTTGGTGCAGTGGAATGTCCAAAGGGTAAGACAGACAACTGATAATGTGATCCAAACACACAAAATCTTAAGAAACATTGGCAGTTGGGACGAATAGGAATTTCATGATAAACATCTTTTAAGTCTAGTGTTTCCAGTAAAATTGAAAGAGGAAGAGGAGGCAACAGGCAATGAATTAGCATTATTTTAATTTGGGCACTATCACAAACAGGTTTACAAGAGAAAGATCCAGACCTGGTCTCCAAGCATTGTCTTTCTTTGGGACTAGGAACATCCTTGAATAAAAAAACCCTTCTCCACCTGGGAAGGAGGAACAGGTTTTATCACCCCTTGGGGTAGCATGTTATGAAGAACAGATGGAAACAAAAGTCTAATCTGCAGGTTGAGGAAATGAGATTTTCGGAAAAAATTGTCTGAAACAATCAGAAGCCAAAGAGAAAAATGGAGAGTTAGACTTTCTGGAAGAGAAAGAGGGCAAGAGTGGGAGAGGGCCCAAAGGTCTCTTTAATAGTCAGACTTGTGGGAGCGTCCTTGGTTTTTGGGAGGTTTATGACTTCTTTTTGGAACCTCTGTGCCACTTCTTAAATGTCTGGTTTTCTGAATTCTTTTGAGACTCTTTATTCTATTTTTTGCCAAAATTGGATGAGGAAAAAGAAAATCCCTCGGAAATTTTGGAAAAGGAGGGCTAAAAAATCTTAGATATTTCCTGGATGCGTTTGCCCCTTTCATCACACTTTTTGATCATGTCTGCTGCAGAAGGTCCAAACACTAAATCTCTATCCAAGGGTGAATTTCAAATCTCATGTTTTATATTATCTGGGAGGTTCTGAGAATCCAAACAAATCTCCTTAAAACAGTACCAGTGGACATAGCCCTGGAAGAAGTACCAAAGAGTCATAAGCACACTGCAAACAATGAGTAGTGACCTGTGCAACAGAAGAAAGTAAGTTATTTAAAGCAAACTTTTCTTAACAAAAAAGAAAGTGTAGATAAAACATTCCTCACACTTCCACAATATGTCAGAGTAAACTTTAAAAAATAAGCCTAACAATATAAAATGTTGACATCCAAAGTTGTAGAAGTAAACACTTTTCCCCCCATATCTATCAATAACATTTCCATCCTTATTAGAAATAGTAGGATCGGTATTAACTAAGTGCTTAGCAGCAGAGGGGTCAAATAAGGCAATGGCTGCTGGGTCAGGTTTGGGAATAGTGTATAAAAATTTAAAAGACTGAGGAACTTTAAACATACTATCTGCCTTTTTAGGGACAGCTGGCTGACTGTCAGGAAAATTGCAGACAGTAAGACACACATCCTCTAAAGCAGACATGACAGGAGGAAAAGGAGCAGGGAGGCCCGGGGTTTGGGGACACAAACACGCACCCAGGGCATGGACCCGCAGACAATGAATGAGGAAAGTTTTTTTGAAGTAATACTAAATACTTCAAACACAGAATTTGCTGTGGATTACCTTAACAGCATCAAAGGCAATGGTACAGGGGGCCTCAATGACATGTGTACTATTTTAAGAAAGGATAATTTTGCCATTTATAATTACACGGATTTAGAATTGGATGACTGGGTGTTTGATGTGTTCACTTGTGGCTTGCAACATGTGCCTTCTAGACCTATGAATCTTTCACAGTCCCTTGTTGAGCTAAAACTCTTTACCAGGGGTTTGAATTTAACACACTATTTTAAGGGGCAGCAATTTATGGAGACAGGCCCAAGCCGCAGGAATGTATTCAACCCCCCACTACACCCACTTATATCTTTTTTTGAGAATTTGGTGGAAAAGGATTTTAGGAAAATTTCTATGGATAGAAAGACTTTATTAACTGGCAACTTTTCCAATGAAGGGTTCAACTTTATCAAACAGTTAAAAGATGAAAATGTGAGGATAATGAAGCCGGATAAAGGCGGAGGGGTAGTGTTGATGTTTGCTGCTGATTATGAGGCTTATATTCATAATATGCTTCAAAATGATGGGCAATACTCAACAGTCTCACAAAATGAAGTCAATATTGCTCTAGCGCAGATCAACTACCATTTGTACGATCTATTGCTGCAAAATTCCATCAATGAAAAGCTCTACAACTATTTACATGTAGAAAAACCAAGGATACCGGTTTTGTTTTGCATCCCTAAAATCCATAAGAGAACCAATCCGCCAGCATTCAGGCCAATAGTGGCAGGGGCAGGAGGAATCACAGAACCCATTGGCAAATTTATTGATTGTCTGACCAAGAGATTCACTCCCCTGCTCACGCATGTATGCAAGGATTCCTGGCATTTTCTGTGTGATTTTCCTACTACCAAGTTTTCTCCTGACTTGTTGTTGGTGACTATTGACATCAAGGATCTCTTTTCAAGTATTCCTCATGAAGAGGGTCTGGATTGGTTTGGTGAGTTTCTCACCAAGGAAACCGACATGAACAACAGACTAAGCAATTTGGTCACTGAATTCATGGAAATCGTACTACGTAACAATTTCATCTTTTTCAATGGAGAACTCTTCAAGCAAAGTAAAGGAGTAGCAATGGGGGCATCTTGTGCCACCTTTTATGCCAACGTGGTGCTTCACGTATGGGAGCACAAGTTTGTGTTGGTTACCCCTTGGGAACAACATCTGCTCCTCTATAGACGTTACCTCGATGATATTTGCATTCTGTGGCAAGGGTCTGAGGACGAGCTTTTGAGTTTTTTTGTCTACATAAACGCAAGTACCAATTGTTTGCAGTTCACCCATTCCATCGATCCAGACCAATTGCATTATTTGGACGTCACCATATACAAAAATTACTTGGACAACAGTTTTCAATCCAAACTGTATCGAAAACCCACTTTCTCCAACTCTGTCCTGCACTATGAGAGTGCACATCCTTTTTCCCAAAAAAAGGCATCGTCAAAGGACAACTTATCAGGGCAAGTAGGATTTGTAGTGGATATGACGACTACAGGGCAGAAGTCAAGTTTTTGGAAGGTTTGTTCCTAGAAAGGGGCTATCCTTTGGACCTCTTTAAAAGCTTAGTCGAGGAGGTAAATTCCAAAAGAGGAACTGTTTACCCACCCCTTTTGGGCAAGGGAACGGGCACACCAGCCAGTTCCGTTCCCGTCATTACCAATGAATTTAAAAACAGCTTTATCTACACCTATTCTTTGCATTCAAGGGAAATGGAGGAATCTATAAGAAAATATTGGCCTGTACTCGCCCTCTTTGAAGAGTTTAGGGGCTATTGCCTGACCAACCTTCATTTGTAAGGAGAAGGGGTACCAATCTTAAGGAAATGTTTGAAAAAAAGCAGAACATTAAAAGGAAAATCAACCCAGCAAGAAAGGGTACGTTCAAATGCGGGGCATGTAGCCAATACCATGCCATCTTGGAAGAAAAAAGCATCACCATTCCATCCAGAAGGTTTAAAATCTACCCAGCAGGCCATTTTACATGTGGTAGCAAGGGTGTGGTCTATTTAGGCTTCTGCACCACATGTAACAGTTTCTATGTAGGAAAAACAGAAAGGGAATTCCGTAAGCGGATATACGGACATTTTTACGATATAAATAAAAAGAAGGAAACCAACGCTTTTTACAAGCACTCCCTGACCTGTCCAAACATAAAACTGGGATTTATGGTACTGGAACAAGTTGAGCCTGATGCCAGGGGGGTGATTGGGAATCAACTCTGGAATACCGAGAACTCCTTTGGCAATTAAAGCTAGATGCTGGGAGACCCCCTGGGCTTAACGGTATGATCAGTATCAAGCCACTATTGAAATTAAGAAGGGTAAGACTTTAGTTTGATATTTCTCATATAATTATTTATGACAACCATCCATACACACAGACATGTTTTTTACTTAATGGTATATCACACAAAGTCTATGTTAAGGAATGACCTATTGCACAGCACAGTTTAGTTTAATCAAGATACACTGTTCTCTTTTTCTAGCAGGGCTGTCAATGAGGCCAAGAAAATATTATTATACCCATATTGGGCATTAGCTTTATATCACAATTATGTGAACAACAGTTGGTATGTCAAGTCATTCCATCTTATTTCAATTTTCAAAAGAAGTGCAGATTTTTGCACACAGCAAGTTTTACTACAAAGTTAAACATCAGGGAAATAGTGTACAATGTTTTGCTTATTTTTATGCCATTAACATTTTTAGCAGTAATAGATGCATCAATGCATTATTTTAAGCATACTTTACCACTAGTTTTATATATTTTGTTTTAATGGAATTTTTAAATATGTGGAAAAGTGCACAGTCCCTTTAAAATGTCAATTGGCAATGCTTCCTAATTAATTTAGGATTCTCAAGATACATAAGACACCTGATTTAACAGCATGGCATCACTTGATAAAGCTCAGAATTTGTCTGAGCGAAAGCGCTTGTGTGTTATCATTCTGTGGTTCTGAATAAAGGATTTATTTGAATTCTTTTGGTGCCTACCTGGATTTATTGAATCTGCTTTGGTGAACTTACAATGAACTGTTCCATCTCCTGGCTGTGTGTGCATTTACTTCCTGGTTTGGTTCTTTGCTGTTTAATGAACTTTAAACATACTAT
>NC_056749.1:612832168-612939668 GCF_019279795.1 Protopterus annectens | reverse complement strand
CATGTATCTATACATACATACATACACACACACACACACACACACACACACACACACACACACACACACACACACACACACACACACACAAAATAAGTATTACTTACTCCTTTGCACAACACAGCAAAAAGTCTATCATTAGTCTAAACAAGCAAATCAGGGAACTAGTCAAGTCTCTAAAAGCAGACTTAGAGGTAACAATAGCCTCCAAAGCTAAGGATAACCAAAAGGTATTTTTCAGGTATGCCCATAATCTTAAGGGCAACACCCGACAATGTATGGAATTAGTTGTAGATGGCATCACCTATACCCAGACAGACAATATAGCAAATCTGTTGGCTGACAAATTCAACTCAAATTTCACCTCCCCATCAATATCCTCCAGCAATCCACTGCCAACCATCACCAAAGAACAAGTTGCCACTGCACTCTCTCAAGCTAAAAACTTGGCTTCACTGGGGCCTGACAATATACCAGATTACCTCTTAAACAGCTTGAATCAAGACTTATCAGGCCCATTAGGATCTCTGTTTAACCACAGCCACCAGACTGCCAGCAGTCATCTCTCTACATAAAGAGGGGCCATCTACTGACTAGAGAAATTATAGCCTCATAAATTTTACTAGTGCTATATGTAAGGCCATGGAAAAAATAAACATGGACCTGATAAATAATGACATGGAAGACCTCCAAACATAGGACATGACCTGATATGGCTTTGTCAGGTGCAGGTCATGCCTACTGAATCTTGTGGATTTCTTTGAGAAAGTCACTAAGGCCATGGATGAGACTATAGCAGTACATACCACCTGTCTCAACCTGGCTAAGACATATAACACAATTCCCCACTTGGGTATTATAACTTTTTTTTTGTTTGTCTTTTCGGCTTTTCCCGATTAGGGTTTGCCACAGTGGAACTCCGGTCTGCTAATGATTGGCAGTAGAGTTTTTTATGGTGCTGAGTTGCCAGCCCGATGCCCAACCTTCAGCGAAGGCATGCCCATTCATGCATGTCTTTGGAATGCCACTCAACCATGGGGAGGACATGCAGGCTCCACACAGAAGGCACTTCAGCCGTGAATTGAACAGGGGAACCTCTTGCTGTGAGGCAACAATGCTACTGCTGCACCACCGTGGCTTCCCTACTTGGGTATTATAACTAAACTCACAAAACTGGACATGGAGTCCTACATCACCAGATGGATAGCCAGTTGGCTTGCGGACAGGGCATGTGGTTAAAGTGGGTGAATCCTGATCCAACAAGAGGCCAGTTACTAGTGATGTGGCACAGGGCTCAGTGCTTGTACCACTCCTGTTCAGAATATACTTCTCTGAAGTCAAGGCTAATGTGGAAAGCCACTGGATGACAATGTTTGCTGTAGACTGCAAGCTGGGGGCAATCATCCTCAATGATGTAGATATTATTCAAGTGTCTAGATCAGATGAATGATTGGAGCCAGAACCATGGCCTAAAACTAAATGTAAAAAAAAAAAAAACAAACGCATCATCATACCCTTTGGAAAGCCAAATACCCCTGCAAAATGCAACATCAACAGTGATCACCTAAGATTAGACTCAGACATGTAGGATCTAGGTACACAGACAGAGAGTAGCCTGAACTTTGACTGCCATGAGTCCACAGTGGTGTGGAAGTCCTTCTCTGTGGCACAACTTCTAAGTAAAGGTATGACATCCAGATCCAAGGAAATTATAGTCCTGCTGTAATCATCCCTCATTAGACCAATAATTAAGTACAATGAACCAAGTGGCATGTACATATCCAGACACTTACAACACCTGGCATGACCTCAGAGGTACTTTACAAAGAAAATACATGGTTTAAATAACATGTCCTATGTGAATAGACTAAAAGCCCCATCTATCCCTTTACTCTGTCTTCTACCGATGGCGACTATTAAGAGGTAACCTATGTCTGACCTACAAGGCACTCACAATCCAGCCCTGATGGAGTTGCTACACATCCGCAAGTCAAACAGCATGAGGGTCACCTGAGCTAGGGATCAAAACTTAGTCAGCAACTCAAACAAAACATGCTGGAGAGACAGATATGTGTCTCAGAGATTGACCCTTCTTTGGAATAGCCTTCTTATTCATATTAAGCAGAACCATTCCCTGGCCTTCTTCAAATGCAATTTGTATCAATGGATGGGGAATCACAAAGTCACACCTGGGATAGTGCCTATGTCCTTTATGGACAGGGGAAATCTGTAAGACACTCAATCCATTGAAACAAATCCATGCCATCCTTTTACCCCTAGGGGCCATATATTGGGTAAAATTTGGATAGATTGGCTAGGCTTGTAAGAACTCTTAGTTTATTGGCCTCGTAATCTCCTATGAACCTATGCGCCTATACTTATTTGATAGTAACAGGCTCCCGTGATGCTAGCAACTGAGCATCTGTTAACTTTTAGAAGGTATGTTATTTCTCATTAATTCCCTTCTTTGAATGTATTATACTTTGCAGGAGCAAAGAATAATAACAGTGATTTCTAAAATATTACACAAAAGATAATATACAGGCAGCTTGGTGGCAAACAGTAAAGGGAGGCAATTTTGGGTATAGTACAGGTGCTGAGAAGACTCTTAGCAAACATCACACCCTGTCACAAGAATTGGGTCGGTTCCGGTCATTATATTAGAAACCGAAAACCTTTGGAGAAATTTAAAAAGACAGAACCTACAGAACAAAGTGAAAAGGTTGTTTGTTGTGAGCTGACAAAGATAAATGGTTGTATCTATATGGAACAGCATTGTAATGGCTTATGCCATCATCCTGTTGTATGCATCTTTGGTTTCGAGAACTAGGCATACCAGTGTTGAAACATTTCACATGAAAATGTCTATGGACAATTGACAACATTCAAAACTGCATAACTTCATACATTTTACAAATACTTTCTCCTTTTGATGTTTAATATACTTCTGAGCTTCCATTTCTGTTTGTGTCATGCATGCAGTAATGGCACCATACATAAGAGAACGCCTTTTTATTCCCACTGAGTAAAACTTATTGAATCCAAGACAGATTCAGCCAAAGAGACTCACAAGTTACTGCTTCAGGATAAAAGGCTATGTGCTTAAAAAAAAGCATTTACTTTCAAAAATGGTTTAATATTTTGCCAAATTATACAGAGCAAATACTACATTAAAGAGAAAAGCACATAATAAGTTTCATGTATAACTCATCAAGACCATGTCTCTTCTTCGCATTTCGACTCATTGCTCAACCAATACAAGTCTTGATCATATACGTTTAAAGGCTGAGGAACTTCCAACTTAATCTCATGAAGTAGTAGCTTCCAGTTTTTCCTTTATAGACAACTGCAGAAGGGGGCTTGACTGTCAGGTAGTGACCAAGGAATGCCTTGGTCTCACACATGGACCACTGTATAGACCAGGATGCATTGTCTGGGATTTCACAAGTTCATAGCAGTTATGTGTGAACACAGGTATGAAAATAAGGTAAGCAAAATGAATTGGTGATGAATACAGAAAAGTAAAGCATTTCACAGGTTCATAAGAAGTATTAGACTAGCTGGCCTTGCAGGTCGTTTTAAGCTTAGCCAATTTCCCTTCAACTTTTTGCAAAGGAGTAATTAGTATTAAGTTTGTCCTTTTGACAATGAAACCTTAAGTTATATATGTTGCAGCATATCACGGGCAACAGCAGTTGAGCACAGGCATGCTCCAAGTATTTTAGAAGAGCTGCAGACTGCACAGTAGTCGAGAGGGTTTTCTTTTTTTTTAAAAAGAAAGAGTTATAATTGATATATATATATATATATATATATATATATATATATATATATATATATATATATATATATAGGGGGGGTGATAGGAAAGACAAACAAGGGACAAGAGATAAAGATGTGAACACGAGAAATATCAAGAGGGTTTGTCCTGATAGAGGTGGAACAGGGTGGGCACTATGTTTTTGTTGCCCTCACATTTTTTCAATTTTTTTTTTTTTTTATATAAGACGGTGGGGTGAGTGGGAAGTAGGGAAGAAGAGATAAGGAAGTGGCAGCTGGAATCCCAGTCCACAGAGTGTGTCAGATAGTGCTGTGGTGGAAGGCCCCAATGTTGAGAGGGTAGAGGCCTGTGTTGGTCCAGTGGTTGGCACCAAACCGGGATAGCATGTCTTCTACATGCTGAAGAGACACTTTAACTGGCTGATTCTCCTGTCCACTACATCTACCAGAACATTCTCAAACAAACTCAGAAGCCTCGTTTCTGTAAGACTTGCCAGGCTGCCATGTATAGGAGTACCTACAGGACCGGTGCCTCAACTCCGACCATGTTGGACATCACTGGATGGTCCAAAGGTGATGTGTCCCTAGCCTGGGAGGAACATCCCTTTTACACTCCTGAGGGATTTAAATTTCTATAAAAAATAAAAAAAATGGGAGAGAAGAAACAAAACAGAAAAGGAAAAAGAAATGTATAAATAAAATAAGAAAAAAAAAACAGCAAAAAAGGTGGTGCTACACAAAGCACAAAAAGCACAACAAATTCACACAATAATATTTTAATGCAATTTAACAACCCAATATTGAAATACTGCAGGAAAAATCATTATTGAAGTAAAACTTGTATACAGGAAGCACTTATGCTTACAACAGTGGGTAGTGATTTGGGATGTGCTTCTCTACTTGTGAAGAATTTAAGAGTAGTGCTTATGCATACTTGTGATGAGTCGAAATGGCAAGGACTTTTGTCCTTCAGAAAGGGTTCTGTGTTTAAGTTATATGGTCTAGGTAACAGTATATGATACCCAAAAAATAAAATAGAAATGCATAATTATTACAGTTAATCAACTTAAGAAATAAGATTACCCATTTTTCTTGATCAGTTAAGTCCTCAGTTGCACTTCTTTCAGCTGTGAAGCTAACAACAGTAGTACTACAGAAATCAATTTGTAAAGTATTTCTTTATCAATTTTCCTGCAACCATTACTGTTGTATAATAATTTGTACTTCACACTGTTAAAAAAAAAAAAAAATATATATATCTATATATATACATATATATCTATATATATATATATATATATATATCTTTTGGGCACTTTTTATACTTGCCAGAAGGCTCAATAAGACGATGCATTTGTCTCTTCTCTTCTTGGTTCTTATAATGTATTTATTCCTCAGCTGCCCATAAAAGAGAGAAGGATAACCTTGTTTATCTGTATTTGAATTTGTTCCAGGTATAAACATAAATGTGTCTGATATTGACTGCACACATTATTTGTCTTGTCTTTCCGATTTTAACTGTTATATGCATACATGTGTGAATTATTACAGTACTTTACTAATATTCCATTGAATTCTAGAGGATAGCAGAGAGATATGAATTGAGTCTTGAGTTTTGTTTTAAAAATGTATGCAACATTCTCTGGAATAGCTAAAGTACAAAGGCTGAAATGTATCAATTCAAGGAACTATGCTTTTCCTTTTTCTGCAGAAATGTGTCCAATTTATAGTAAGTAATACTGAAGTAAAACAGCATGCTCTCTGAAAACGTATGCGTTGCTCATTCTCTTGGCAAATTAACCCCAGCTGCCTTACCCAACCAAGCATTCTGACAAAGGTGTGGAGAGTGTCATTTCAGCCATGTTGTATGTGCATCTAGAAATACATATGAACAACCAACCAAGTTAAGAAAATGTTTTTAGTTATATTTCTGGATCTCCCAGAAATAAGTCTTCATGTAATATTTATCTGTTCCAACTTTTTCCCTGCAATAGTAAACAATTATAAATCTGCTACCTTTATTTCATAGAATGCCGCGGTGGTACGGCGGTAGCATTGTTACCTCACAGCAAAAGGTTCTCTCGTTCAATTCTTGGCTGGGCCTGGGAGTGCCTTCTGTGTGGAGTCTGCATGTCCTCCCCGCGGTTGGGTAGCGTTCGAAAGACATGCGTGCATAAATGGGCGTGCCTTCGTTGAAGGGTGGGCATCGAGCTGGCACCTCGGCATTTCATAAAAATCTACTGCCAATCATTAGCGGACCGGAGTTCCGCTGTGGCGACCCCTTACCGGGAAAAGCCGAAAGACAAACAAACAAACATTATATGAAGTCAGTATTACTAATAATTGAACAGTACTTAAAGATTTACAGTTACCTATACAGATTATTATTTTAATTAGTCTTATCTGAAATTTCTATTTATTACTGTAACCTGTTAACACAGGACTACCTCTTTCTTCAAAAGATGTATATCTGATTACATAATGCTACTAATTTTTTATGCATTTCATAATATCATCACAAGTAAATATTTTCAGGTACAGATATCCCAGTCTAGAAATACCTGTAGTTATGCAATTTTTTAGCCCTGAACCCAATGTACAAACAAAGCAAAGAAAGCTAGAAGAACCAATCACACACCAAAGCAAAAAAAAATAATAAAAAATGATGTTGAAAATACTAACTCTAAAAATTGTCAATCATATTAAATAAGTGAGTAGTTAATCTTAAATTAATTTATATACACCTGAATAACAAATGCTTATCCCTTTCTTAAAATAATTGCTCAAAACACATGTGAAACCACAAAATACATGAACACTCATACCAAATCAAGTACTAGAGTTTAGCTGATATTTTTTATAGATAGTATTTTCAAAAACTGTTTTTATGTGATCCAACAGTTCATTTGCATTTTGCAGCATAAATTATAAAGGTTTTATTAATGCCAATAAAGCTATGGTCAGTAATAAGTTGTAAAGTGTAACTATATTTTATTTCTGTCAATTTAAGAATATGGATTAGTGTGTGGTTAGAAGTTTTAAAAGGAAGTAATGTAACTTAATATTTATTCTGATGAAGCCCCACTGGCTTGGGATGAAAGCACTTAATCATTGACTGAATAGAATTTCTGTAATTTTTACTTCAGCATGTGACCAGTTCTTCTAGTTTGAGTTGTTTTAATGTTGGGTTCTTGGTTGCTGCTCCTGCCCCATTTCTTTATCGATTTTTTAACCCCTTTTCTATTTTACTTACTGTAGAACTCTGGCCTTTTGACTATAACCTGGTCAACCCACTCGGCCAGCTATACTTCTGCAAATTATCAAACCTGTGATGGCACTAACAGGAGCAGGTTATACCTATCAGGTTTGACAGGTGGTCACCCAAGTCCTGCCACATATCTATTTCTTCTATGTACTCTGACTCATGCATACCTGGATCTTCTCCAGGTAAGACTTGTGCAAAAGTTGGAGCATTATTAAGTTCTCTTTCTCAGATCAGCTAAGATTAAGGCCATGTACCTTCATAGGTGTTGCCATCATTGAAAGAGATAGAATCAAAATGAGTAAAGTAAGTTGAGGCATGTATTAAGCAGTGCTAGCGCCACTCCCTGGTGGGTGTGAAATCACCTTGACCAAACCCTTTTTTGCTAGCATGCTTATTAGAACAGGTATTAATACAATTAGCAAGTTTAGTTCTGATTTGTCACATACTGATTTTTCTTAAAGGAAAACATTTAATGTCCTTTCCATATACCGCAAATTATCTTTAAATGCATGGATAATAACTGTTACTGTTAATGTCTATTTTTTATTTTTTTACTCTAACAGCTGTATATGTCATGATGTGAAGTAGGAATTTTGTTATGCAGGTGTGGTAAAAATAAAATGTCAACAGTAATGTTAAATATTATTTTCATGACTTTATGGTATGTAGCACTTGTCAGGGTGTGGCATACAGTGTTGAATGGGTAGGGAGTAAACATCATATTGCTTTCAACCTGCCATTTAGATGACTCCACTTTGAATTTTATAGCAATATTCTCATTTTGGCTAATTTAGTGCTATCCATGCACCTTTGCAGACAAATTTGCATTGCTGCAGGGTCCAGAAATATCACAGGCTGTACATGTCTCATTGGAAAACATTCTTGTATTGTTGGATGCGAGTTCACAACAGTCAAAATACACCAATATGCTTCAGAACATGTTTGCAGAATACTATGAAATCCATTTAAATTAGCCTAATTTGTATAAGAAATGTGTAAAGTGGCCTGAATTTATGCCAACAGGTTGAACTTCACCATATTGATTTGCGACTAGCTTAGATAGCGGCAAATGTCAGTATTATTTATTAAGAGAGACTTTAAGAAGCACAACTTCAATTCATATTTTGATGTTCAGTGTGCATGCATTAATGCCATTGCATAACTGGTAACCTTGGTCAATTTACTGAGGTTGCCCTGTATGTGCAATACATTGTAATTTTATTAAATGATCATTAGATCATTAAAGAAGTTAGTGTACTGTAGTGATTGTGCATACATGAAAAAATGCTTATTGTACTTGAGAAATTTCAGTGTGCATAGGACAGGAATAGACACGTAATAAATGTGATGTGCTGCTACTGACAGTGAGAGAAAAATAGATGACACTTGCAGACAGTAGTGCAAGCTGTTTTTGGTGCAACTGCTGTCATTATTGAATAAGATGAATAGATTAGATAACATTTTGGTTTGCTTGCTTATTTATTTATTTATTTATTTATTTATGTGGGTGGCAAGAATAGCAGGCTACTGGTTTCTACTTTAACAGCTGATGTCATCAAAACAGAACAGTGACAAGCATTTGACTGTAGCACTTTTTTACACTTTTTTATTGGAGAATAAGAGATCAAGGCATAAACATAATAACTTTAGCCAAGAGGAAAATCTTGTACTCATGGCAGCACTTAGGACATAACGGTGACTTCTTTTTGGTAAAGGGTCCGAAACAAGCCAAGAGAAGCAAAGCATGGAGCCAAATACTTGAAATCAATGTAGTTGGAGGCAGAAGCAGATCATTGGCACAGTGGAAGAAAAAGGCAAATGATATGGTAGGACATGCTAGAACAAGGCCAGGCAGAATGGGGTCCATGTTCAGCTACCGAAATGAAATATCCATGAACAGCTAAATATCGAATGTAAAACATCAGAATATTACCAAACATGGATAATTTTGAAAAATCATTTCATCGAATGGTCATAGTCAGCCAACAATCAGGAAATAACTTGATGCATAAGGTAGGTGAAGGAAACCTTTTAAATTTACCATTTTCATCACTATAGTGTGATCGCAGAGATGGTATATATAAGCTGGGGGTGTGGGGACACCACTTTGGTTGCTTGAGGTCACAATGTTGGCCAGTTATTACCATTCGATGAATGATTTTCTGATGTTATCCACGTTCAGTAATGTTGTTTCAGTGTCTTAGTTTTGCTATTTAGCTGTTTGCAGATATTTTATTTCAGTGGCCAAATATAGACCCGGCTGAATGCAATTTTCAGGACTACAAAGTGGGGGGGGAAGCTTCCGAATCTTATTAGGTATACCTTCTGTCCATCCATGGGGATGACTATGATATAGAAAATAGAGCAACCAGAATAATTAGAGGTTGTGTGGGCACTGTTCCATCAAATTAAAGTCAACAGCAGCATTTACATTCATAAGCTTGTGAAGGTTAGTTTAAAATGTAAAGCTTTTATTGTTAAAACTGGATGATGATGAAAACTGTTGCAAATAAGCACATCACAATGCATTATTATTAGGTGAGCCTGGTAAGCAGCAGCTAATGAAAATAAAGGCAGTGTGCATGGTAAGTGTCCCACTCACCACCTTGTAATCATACTATACCATATGCTGTTGCAGTGTTGTTAAGCAAGCAATAATGCCTGACTGGGTATGTGTTAACGTGTAAATAACACCTGCCCAGGCATGTTATGAGGCCCAACATTGCAGGAGGAGGGCCTCTACACCCGTGGAAGGGCATTAATTACACATTAACAATACACCCTGGAGGGCATTACTGCACTTAAACAATGGCCTCGCTGTAAAATTGTTGTGTTTTACTTGCTTATTTTTTTTTTAAGTACTATATTATTTTTTTATATATTTTTAATGTAAAATAGTTCCTCCGCCTACTGTTTCAAACATGCTGTAGTATATGTTAATGGTGTTGGAGGAAGCATTTTACATTAAATCTATATATAAAAAATATATATACTGTTAAAAAACTAAGCAAGCCCATTCTCTTTCCTATACACACTTCTGCTTTCACACACATACATATACACACACAGCCTCCTCTGCTTTCATACACACATTCAGTCTCATTCTCTCTTGATCTCTCTCACACACAGTCTCCACTGCTTACATACATGCATTCACTCACAAATCACTCGCTTTCAATCTCACTCTCTCACAGTCACACACACACATACACACACACACACACACACACACAGTCTCTCTCTTTTCATGCACCCATTCACAAACTTACAGACAGAAACACACACTCGATTGCGCTCTTACTCACATTCTCACACACAAGCTGTATTTTCTTTTTTTTATTTTACACTCGCTAAACAGCAAAAGCACTGCTTACTAGCGAGTGTAAAATAATGGCTTGCTCACTGTCACTTGCACGCAGGCATATGGACATACACACACACACTTACCTTTTTGTTTTTTTTTTAATATTTTACACTCGCTAAACAGCAAAAACGCTGCTTAGGGAGCATAAAATAATGGCGGCTGTCCCGTTTTTTCAGTCCAAGCTCCACAGCGGCTTGATAAGCTGCCGTGAAGTGGCAGAATCCTTTCTCACTGGGCATTACCTGTACATTAATACCCTGCTGGAGAATGATCCTTCTCCAATCAGGGTATTGATGTACAGTTTGCCCATTGTCTAATGTTTCATAATGATTTATTTTAGAGTCAGCATCAGAAACAAACTGCTGCTGCTGATGATGATGATGTAGTTATATTTATGAGGTACCCTGAGGGAAGTAGCAGGCAGTCCCCAAGTTTAATAGCAGGTTCTCTCAACACACATTAGTAACTCTACAGAAAGTGACTCTGCGTCATCAAGTCAAACATAAGGTGATATTCCACTCACACTTGTACAGCAGGAACATCCCGGCACCTCTTCAATAGTAACTCCACACACAACAGAACACTTTAAGGATGATGGCAAACATTCTAAAGCCACAGTGACAACATTATAAAGAGTTGCCAGAACCAGGAATTATTTACAACTACCTCAGGAAACACATAAAGCTTTGGTTGCCCAACCTGAAATGCAAGCAAATCCAACCTAGAAAGAGCAAAGCATGCTGCAAAAGTTAGCATTTTCACCAATTGCAATTCTGATATATTTGCCAATGCTTGTCTTTTTATAGCACATCTGCAGCTAGTGCAGAAAAGCAAGAAAAATTAACTATGAAATGCAAACAGTAAAACTAGTCTTCATTCGTATACAAATATTTATATCACTACTCATTTCCATCTCATCTGCCCATTTGCATAAGTACATTTGAGGTCACTGTGCATTGGCAAAAATGGTCTCTATGAATCATAGCTTGTCTGAGCTCGTTCTCACATGCCTCTGATACCCTGAATGCATTTCTGTAACAGACTGTGAATAATAGCCATAATTTTATTACGTTTAAGAGTATTTTTTAAGTGATAATAGATCATTTTATGAATTCTTGCAGAGTCGCCTGCAAAGTTTTTGTAACTGCATTTTATAAAATTACATCACAGCTTTTTTAGACAAACAAAAGATTCAACTCTCATTATAAATAATCCAAAGTCTGATTCAGAAGCCATAATATAAAAGTTAAATGTTTGCGATTAACTTGAAACCAGCATTGGTTCATGAGAGTCTCTTGATTCACATAAGGTCTGAAGACATGTTGGATGGAAGTAGCCTATTTGTGAAACAGCTTATTGGAAAAAGACAGCGACAGACCGAGACTTACAAAGGGATTCTAATGATCTCAGAAAGGCTACTACCTTTCCTGACAATAGTAAATCACTGAACAAGAAATGAAGAGACAGACTCCTTCGTGAGAATGTTGCTCCACAAGCCCCACTGTTTGGTCAACAGAGACACAGCAGCAGCTAATGACAGGAGGAGAGAAGGTGAAAAACAACCTATCCCTTCCACTACTACATATCAGAGGATTATCTCATAGGTGCCACAAATAACAGACTGAGGAACGGAAGATGAAGAATAGTCCATCCCTTCTACTAACAGCAAAGGGTTGTGGCATAGTTATCGCTACCATCTACCAAGATTATTTAGTCAGAGGACTTACTTCCTCACCCAAAACAACTGTTTTCAGATTGGGACAACACATTAAGAGGAAAAGGATCAAAAGAAGATGAAAGAAGACACACAAGAACCTGCTTGGGCTCATACACCAGGAGCAAGTCAAAATACAACAGGTAATGTCAACATTTCCAACTGTAATCCTACTGAAGCTGAACTATCTGTAATATTTCTAACTATAATCTAAGTGAAGCGGAAATATCTGTTCTCAATAAGGGGTTAACTTTTTCTGCAACAATATGAAGCCTAACTGATGCATTATCAGATCAAAGAGTGTCTGTTAGAAATCTGGACTTATCTGTTTTCCACCACTAATATACCTAATACTGCCCATTAAAGAGTAGTAATGTTGTAATTCCTGCTAGTTACCTTCTAACAGCAGCAGTTTGTAAATCACTGAACAGCAGATATACAAGCTGCATAACATGGAAGGAGAAAATATCTCCAACTTGATAACTGATGATAAACTAGCATGTGAAATGTCTACCCCCAATATTTTTATGAAGCAGGCCAGTAAAGGGAGTGTGGTAATTATGGGCAGAAATGACTACTATTCTTCTGTGTTAAACTTAACTGATATTAATGCATTCAAGCAAATAAGATATCAGGCTAAGATGATGATTATGACTGCAATGTGCTTTTCATCAATTATGGCTTTCTAATGATTTACCAACAGAAGTATGTCTCTACTTAAATGTTACATCACTGATAACACCATTTATCTGTGACTTACCTAGAATTCCTAAACAGTTGAAATCACCACAATTAAGGCTCACAGTAACTGCGAGTAGATGGTTTACTGAACCACTGTCTGTATATCTGGACCATGTTATGAAACCATTTCTTGTCCAGGTGCAGAACTAATTTCATGATACTAGACATTTTTTGAAATAACTGCATCAATAGTCTACAGAGAATATAGCAATAACCCACGCCTGGGTGTGGGTAATGCGGGATTTAACCACGGTTGGCGTGGTTTGGTCCCGAGGGCGAAGCCCGAGGGACCAAACAAAGACAACCGTGGTTAAATCCCGCATTACCCACACCCAGAAATGGGTTATTGCTATTATACTATGACATTATTTAAGAAAAGAAACAATTACTTTTCTTAAATAATGGCATTGTATAATGCCTCTTTGCTGCCCTTCCGCAGCTGTCTGGCATCTGCGGCAGTTCTGATGTACTGCACATGCCTACACAGTACATCAGAGTTGTGGCCAAAAACAACGGAGAAAGCAAGATCTCTGTTGCTTTTTTACTGTTTCGCTATGTTAAATGGGTTTAACATAGCGAGACAGCTTTAAAATAAGCAACGGAGATGTCCGTTGCTTATTTTAAAGCTGTCTCGCTATGTTAAACCCATTTAACATAGTGAACAGTAAAGCAACGGAGATCTTGCTTTCTCCGTTTTTTTAAACCTGTCTCGCTATGTTAAATGGGTTTAACATAGAGACAGCTTTAAAATAAGCAACGGAGATCTCCGTTGCTTATTTTAAAGCTGTCTCGCTATGTTAAACCCATTTAACATAGCGAGACAGGTTTAAAAAAAAGCAACGGAGAAAGCAAGATCTCCGTTGCTTTTTACACACTGTGTCTCTATGTTAAAGGAGTTTAACATAGCGAGACAGCTTTAAAAAAAGCAACGGAGATCTCTGTTGCTTTTTTTAAACCTGTGTCACTATGTTAAACTCTTTTAACATAGTGAGACAGTGTTTTAAAAAAAGACTTATACTAATGGAAAAAGTCTGGGCGACCGGACCTTTTTCCATTAGTATAAGTCGATTTGCAACGTGCACGCTGGCCAATCAGCGTGCACGTTTTGGAATATTAATAGGGGGTCATGGTATAATATGCAATAATTCTAATGATTTACTGCAGAGCAAAACTTATGCCACTTTATGTGATTTTTCTGAGAGAAATTAGTAACTGTCTGTATAGTGCCTGAACTGGTTCTTAAATACAAAATATCTATGTATAATGGCATGGCTTTTTCATCAGACGGTGAGGACAGCAATAAGTAGGCCCTGTAGCAAATACCTGTGCAAACCTTAAACTCTCAATATGGGACAATCAGTTTACATTAAAACCTGTAAATTCACATATGGAACATCAGTAAAAGGTTTGTGTATTATCTTTGTGTCTTCAGGTGGCATGGTGAATATTCTGTTATAATTTATTGAGTTACTAAACAAAGTACACTTTTTATAGTTTAAAACCAAATTACTGATATAAGGAAATAAGTTCCCTACTTCTGAACATATAGATCACACCAGGAAGATTATCTGAATGTATATACAAGAAAGAATGGGATAATATTATCTATAAAGCAGTAGTTTGTACCCAAAGTCCACATTCAGAAATGTGCTTCATGATCAGATGTGATGAAGTGCTAGTCCAGCTACTTTTGATTGGGTTGCAGAACACAATCCAGACATTATTAAATGTTTTCATACGTCCAAGGTATCAGATTGATCTGCTAAACATATCTAAGCAGAAAATGTTTACCAATACAAGAACAGGGAGCCTTTACTTTTCTGATTGAGCAGTAGTAAATGCACCTGACAATGTGACTGATGAAATTGTTGTATATTTTCTTCTCATTAGCAATAACAAATGCAATCAATAGGTAACAAATTTTATTACTAAAAATTATGTATTCTTATTAGCTCTGATGACTTCAAGAATCTGATTAAAGATAAACCAAATTTAGTATTTTAATGGGCTACAGTATGAAGCAACAGCTATGCTATAAAGTTTGATGACTGATAACTCACTGATAATACTGCTGCGTATTAGTGCAAAGAGTGCATATCCCTGTTTTCCATGTGCATTATGTAAATACATTACAGATGAATGTGAATTTAAATATCCTATGACAAGAAGAACATTTTGTTTCATCGTGCATGTTGTCTTCTCAACAAGAAATGGTATTTATCTTGCTGTGTTCGAGAAATGCTGTGAGTTTTACATAAGAAAGTCATCCCAAAGGTTAAAAAGACAGAATCTGTGAACACTCCTCAGATCTGGTGGTGTGATCTAAAGTCTTAGCAAAACACATGTGTGACACTAACTTTAATTATCCACTTATGTTTAAAGTTGTTGAAACAGTTATATAACTTCCTAGAAATTAAGATGTTATACTAAGGGGTGAATATTGCGCATATGTTTTGGATTTCTTTCTTGAAAGCTGATAAATATCCACGATTAAACACTACAGTCAGAATCTGAACAAGTGCCCTTGCAGCATCACAGCTTGTGCATATTTTTAGCTTTGTGAATAAATTCTATCTTTTTGTTCCTGAGTAGTACTCTGGATTTCTTTTGATTCACTTTTGCTCTGACTCTGGATTAATCGGCATACACCACATCCCTATTTGGTCAACCTTATTATGACATTTCAGCTGAACAGCATTTATTTGACAGGCTGGCACCATTAAGGCATCACATTATGTTTCATGTCTGTAGCACTGTTAATTATGTATTCTGCTGGCAAACATGTTGTAATATAAAAATATCATTGTAGTTTTAAATGTTCATGGCTTTAAACATAATTATCTCAAAAACAAAATAAGCTAGTAACCACAGAGAGGAATCTTTAACAACAAATTGACAGCATTTTGATTTATATAGAACTATCCTAATTCAAACTCTCAGATAGTTACAATGTATGTGTAGTCTTCATGAATAGTGCACCCATTCATACCCTTATTTACAGGTGTTCATCTGATACCAGCCCATTACTAGGAGTTGCACTGCATTCACATTTCCTTTTACAGCACTTTAACATCACAGGTTCATAGGTAAGCATTAGGCTAGCTACCCTTGTACACCATTTTAAACCTAGCCAGTTTCACTTTTTGTGCTCAAAATAACCTATCCCATTTGGTTATAAATTGGTCTTACCGATCCCACGGTCAACACATATATTATCTGTTATGAGAATAGCTGGGATTATACCACAGATAATTGCACCAAACAATTTTAATTCTTATATTATTCCTTGTTTCCTGTGTCTCTCTCCAGCTTAAGAATTTTAACATTTGACCTTCAAGTATCTTTATACATTCTTCTCTTAATTAACCAATTAACCTGCTTTTATCTTCTGTCCCCTACACACTTACTGACCCTATAAGCACCGCTCCACTACCCCTATTTACAATTATTTACAGATTCCTATTGTTTTCTATAACTTCGGCAATGTTAAATGTCCTTTTCCTTCTTCTTGTGTATTTTCACTCTCATCTTTTGCAATCTCCTTCCATTTCATCCAATTTTCCAGCCTGTAAAAGTTAAAATCATTTCTAAAATATCATCCACTTTTATAAGTTAAAACTGCATAATATTGAACATATTACATGACTAAAAGTTTCAGTCTTTCAAGAATGGCTTCAAGTTATAAAAAAACAGACCCATAGAATGCAGTGAACATCTGCATACATTTAACATGTTATTCAACTGCTGACTTCAGATGAAGTCTTTTATCATCAAAGTTCTTACTTTCAGATGTTTTGCATGAAATGTTTCACTAGGCCATTGGCTTATGGCCAAAAAGGGGTCACTTTTCTTTGGGTCACACCAATGAATTCCAAAACTACTTGAGGTGGTGATTAATAAATGTTGAACCATATATATTTTTTTTTACTTTTTAACACTCTTAAGGCATATCAAATGCTACAACAACCTTCACAACCACATGTATCACTATATGTTAAGATGTGGAATATTCTGATTCAAAAGACACCTTAAGTAATGACCTGTGTGAAATGAGAAGGAGTCTCATGGAACAAAGGCCCAGAAAAGGCAAAACCTAAGTTAGTTCATGGCTGTTCAGAGGTTTTTGATCTCTGTATGGAAAAAATCTTATAGTCATCAATGTTTATGTTATGTAACAGCCTACTTTTATCATCTTAGCAAATCAATGTTGAGCAAACTGATTTTCCCTCCAACCATATCATCTATAATTCATTCATGACTTCACATGCCATTCTGGTACATTTACTTTAGTTTAATTATTCTGATTCCTTTTTATTTTTTTTAATTCCCTGAGAATTATTTGTTAGTGTGCCATTTCTATATAACAATAAAAACACAATAGTTATTACATTGCATTTTTCATAAGCATTATTTATCTTTCAATCTAAACATCTAAGTACTGAACTAATGAATAACTATTTACAATATGTACATGTTCTCCATAAACATATTTATTCTGTATGAAACATGAAATCCATTATCCATTCAGTTGACATAGTACCATCACAATATATTTCAAAATTTGCTATTATGTTTGGCCAGAATTTGATTTGTTATTAATGATCATTTTCTACTTTCAGATGTAATCATCCCTGCCTTAAAATGTATTTCTTCAAAGTTTCATTTTTAATTTTATGCTGTACTATTGCTTCAGCAGCCTTTCAGCTTTTACAAAACAGTGTCTTTCTTTTTAAGCCTCCAAGTCTCTTCATGTTAAAAGCTATAGAAACATCATAGTCTCCAATAATAATTAACACAATCATCTGCGATTCTGCTGTGCCCTCACTATTCCCAGTTAAATTTACAAGATTACTGTGTAAATATTAAATAACATTGACCAGTCCATTCAGGCAATTACTGTGAAGTGGTATGCATGAAATCTTAAATATCGGCCTATTATGCAGAGAGGCTTTGATTTAGGGTTAATCAACATACTTTCCAAATGCTATAATCATCTACAAAGGTAAAAATTTCCATATAGACATATACATATTATACATAGATATGGACATCTATGTAAATGTGTGTGTGTGTGTGTGTGTTTGTGTGTAAACCTGATGGTCAAAACCTGAGCTTGCTTTTCAGTCTGATTGCATCTGTTTAATACAGCAGATAGAGACAGACTTGTACAGAAAATATATATATATTTTTTTATTTTAAAATGTATAGAACCCTTATACCATGGCTGCTGATATATCATGTTGCTTTTCAATTAAACCTTTTTGGTGTTATTGTTGTTCATTAGTTTTCAGACAAGCCCTGACAGGTGTTTAAGTCACTTGTAAATTTATAGCAATAAATGGCAATAATTAAAAACTACTGATCTCTTTTACATTTGCTGGAAGTATCACGTCACATACTGCCTTCACCTTTATGGTTCTGGTGACATGTAATTCTCAGAAACTATAAAATTCACTAACACTTCTCAATTAATACTTTTGTTTATTGTCAGTCGGATTTTCTCAACCTATCACCTTTTCATTTATTTCATACACTGTTAAAGGGATAGCTAAATTTCTTTGCATTTTCTTAACCCACTGAATCACATGGTACCTATGTTTAAAAAATTACAAGAACAGAAATTATTCTGAATATAAGTTTCTAGTTCGTGTTTCTACTGTTAGGGTTTAATTTTGATTCGTGATATCCTGAGATCAGCTCCAGCTTAGTAAATACTTGTACACCATTATTAAAAACTCATGCATATGGATTATAACTTCATAGTTTCATAGGTAGGTACTAGGATACAAGCCCAGACAAAAAGGTACACTGGCTTTTGCCACCCAACTGGATCTCTTCACCTGAACCTTTAGGTTTTGGTGAAACACAGAGCATGGGACCTAAACATCTTCAATAAATATCCATTTTGGTAGCTTATTTAACTCCTCTTCCATGTTTTCTTTCATAATAAGGACTGTCCTGTTAGACTGTTCTGCTGGAGTCACTTTGAGGTCTGTATGTAGCTTACTCAGTCTTTTTTCACCAATAGTTTAAGTAATCATTTTTATCCATTTAACAGCTTGTTTGTGAATCTGTGTCCCCATTTTTTATCAATACTGTTTAGAAATGGCAGTACACCCAACTTTACCATTGCCTTCTTAGACATTAAAACAGTTGCAGTCAGCCTTTCTTTCACTGTTACTTCTCTACTGAACCATTCCTTTATTTGACTTGATCTGTCTTCTTCCAAACTGGTTATTGTCTCATCTTACTACAATCTTTAAATGAAATTATATTCTTGACGCTCTTGTGTCTATCAACATTTTTATCTCTGTCATTGCTTTTAATTATAGATCTAATGTTTTCATATTTTTCATTCTCATTTAAAACATGGGCTTGTCATTTTCTGTGCTACTGTCCACACTCCATGCTTTCTTACTATAGTTATATGTGTCATTCCACATACTCTCCTGATCTGCCTGACTGGTTCTCTCTTCCTCTCTGGCCCTTAATCTGACTTTACATTTTCTCCTTTGCTTTTGAATACTTCTACAAGATGATTTTGCTTCATTCACTCCCCATTTGTTCCTCATTTTATAGAAAACTAGAGCCTTTTTAGTTATTTCAGAAGAATACAAATACTTGCCATTAGTTGTACCATCTCCCACATTAAATGAAATAATACCATACTGTAATTGGTTTTATTGCAAAGTGCACAGGACACATATTTATAGATAGCCCTTCAAATGTCAGTGCTGCATCCATGATAATGTTATTATTCCCAGCAAGACCTTAAAATGTTGGTATTTTTCCATTGTGCAAAGCGCACATCATTAAAGCATGAGCCAATCCGTTTATATTTTCCCCTATCTTTTGGGTTATAGCTCATATCTGGCAGCTCAACCTTTGCCTAAGATTTTGCACAGAAATAGACATAAGTTCTTAAGTGAGCACTAGGCTAATAACCACTGAGGCATTTTCAAGCCTAGCCTTGCATCCCAAATCTATGACAAGTTCTGGTATCTTCTGTAGTGTAAGCATGGGCATTGGTGATGAATTTACAAGAGGGGGCCTGGGAGATGAACTACTTACAGTTTTATATAAGTGCAAAAGCAGGGTGAATTTTTGATTCCCCATCAAGCTGTCCAAGTTGCACTTAAATTGGGTTAGGGAAGTCTGTTTCACATAGATGGATAACCCCTGCCAGAGAAGATGTAGTCTCTGGGAAACATAACTGTCTCTCTAGCAGGTCTTATTTATATCTTGGGCAAGGTTCATGTCTTTAGAATGGATAATTCTGGTTCTATTTGTTAAGTAGATATGATGGACGTCCATCAGTGCGGGGCATAACAATGCCTTGTATTGTATGCCAGGCATAAATCTCCCCTCTACAGCCTGTAGGCAACAGAATACAGAGATAGGGCTCTGAGGCAGTCTGCATAGGACATGCTGTTTATGCCCTGTATTCTTTTATTGAGGAACTTCTGTGGTCATTTCAGTTGTTGGATGTGCCTATTTACGTACATACCAAATAGAGCATTGTACTCAATGAAAAGTCTGATGAGTGTCAAGTATAGTGGAGCAAGTTGTACATCACAGAATGACTGCTTCCTTACTGTGGACTTGTAATGGTCAAAGGCTAGATTACTGTCTGCGTGTGTCCCCAAGCCCCTGAGGACTGGGTCAATTCTTATGGTTTTGTTGTCAGTATGATAGTTACCAGGGGTAGCAGACTTCCCAAAAGATAACATTAGACATTTCTTGTCATTTCATTTTAGACTATGGCTCTGACACCAGTTATTTGTCTATGTTAGCCCTTCCTGGAGAACATAAGTGTCTTCTGCAAATTTGGTCAGCCAGACAAGCTTGACATTTGTCTTGACTTCAGATGCCAAAAGGTAGCAGTCCCAGGACAAATCCCTGAGGGACTCCACTAATGACCTTCCCCTTTATAGAGATGAACTCCATAATTCTATTTTCTTGAGTCCTGTCTGTGAGACAGCTGGCTATCCACTGGGTGGCATGAAGGTTTATACCTACTTTCTTGAGTTTGACAACAATGCCTGCGTAGGGTATTTTTTCAAATGCCTTAGCCAGGTCAAGGTAAGCAGTGAAAACCATACTGACTTTGCCCACTGGTTTTGTGACCTTCTCAAAGAAGTCCAAGTTGAGTAGGCATGGCTTGCCCCTGACAAAACCAAACAGGGCTGCATCCAATGTCTGGAGGTGTCCTATATCATTATTGACAATTTCTGTGATAAAACTTTCCATTGCATTTGAAACTGGTAAGACTTGTAGTTCTGTAGTTTCCAGGGTCCGTAGATAGCCTGCCTTTGTACATAGGCATGATGGTTGCCATTCTCCATTTGTGAGGCACAAAGCCTGTCTGAAAGCTATGGTTAAGTAGTGTTTCCAGAAGGCATAATAAGTCATGCATCAAGCTATTTAAAATGCAGACTGGGATATTGTCAGGGCCCACTGATGCAGTGTTCTTGGCCTTAGAAAGAGCATTGAGGACTTGCTCACTAGGGATAATTGGGGGAGTTATATTTGATGTTATCTCCTTAAATAAGGCTGGGGGAAGAGAGGGGTAAAGTTAGAGGTGAATTTGTCTGCTGCTTGGTTTACTATATCTTCTAGCTCAATGTAGGTGGCACTATTAACAATGAGCTCTGCAGACAATTGTATATTGCTACTGAGTGTGGACATAACTAAGGAATGCCTTGTGGCTGTCCTTGGCCTGAGAAGCCAGATTTACCTACAGAACTTGCCACTCATCTCATAGCAATGAAGAATAATTTATGGATCCCCAAGGGATATCTAGTCAATTCTCAGGGCAGAAATGACATAGCATAATGACATTTGGACTAAACCCCTTGTCCAACATGGCATCAGTCTTTATTTTAAAGCCTCAGTCACAAATATAACATAAAAGTAACACACAGGACAACCAACCCATGTTTTCTTCTATGCAAGCACAGTGACCGAACCATTCCCTAATAATGTAAATTGCTACAGTATTGTGTGGAACGGGTCTATATCATGAGATCAACAGCTGAAAATGTCAACTCACCTTTCGTCAACATGGAAATGTCGAACTCCAAATTCCTTGAACAGCCAAACCACAGATTTCTTTCCAAGGGAAAGAAATCAGAAGGCCAACAAACAACACCATATAAAAACAATCATATTTAAGTTGAAGGCAAAGAATCCCACACCCCCCACCATGGGGGGCTGTGCCCACCACATGCCCCCAAACTAAATATTCTAACTCCAAGACAGCACTACAGTTGGGGAAATGGCAGGTGTAACAGAACAGCCAACCGATTTCTTTCCCTTGGGAAAAAATCAGTGCTTTGGCTGTTAAAGAATCTTGGAGTTTGACATTTCCGTTTCAATGAAAGGTGAATCGACATTTTTAGCTGCTGATTTCATGATATAGACCATGAAATTCAACAGCCATTAGAAAATGGATGAAATGCAAATTGCTCCAACAGGGTATTAATGTTCAAGTATATCCCAATAAAAGAAAGAGTCTGCCATTTTTTAGCAGCATACTGAAGTTCCATGAAGGACAGATAAAAGAAATACAAAATGGCTGCCATACTGATCTCTTCACTAAATATGTCTTCAACTGGAAGAGAAAGAAAAATCAACACAAATAAAGTAATAAAAGAATGCCTGACTTAAAAAGAACTCCTCACAATAATTAATGAGCAAGATTATATCTAATCTCTAAACATCTAACTATATCTGATTTGCTTGCATGCAAAATTTAAGGGTTAAATACTATTATAGGAATAGGTAATCAAGCTTTTTAAGATCCTCACATGCTCAATAGCTTAGTAAATACATTTGAACCTAAAATAAGGAGAAAGAGTGATGCTATATATATATATATAAACATTGAAGAACAAAACCAAACTTTCAGTGTACACATGCCTTTTTTAGGCAAGGCTCAAATTCTAAACCTACCACCCTAGAACACCAAAAAGGAAAAAAACTAAGGGTAATGCTGCTCAATGCCAGAAGTCTCAATCTCAAGATGCACGCACTCGAGGCCCTTCTCAATATGGAGAACATCGATGTCTGTGCTGTGACAGAAACCTGGTTCAAGGCTCCTGAGAGCACCCCAGCACTAACAGGTTTCACCTCATATCATCCCCAAAATCCGGACAACACCAAGAAAGGAGGGGGGTGTCCATATTCATAAAGGACACCCACACCTCAAGGTTGGTGGCAACGCACAATGCATAGGAGACCATCCAGGTGCAATTAACCATAGGCAAGACTGCTCTGCAATTTGTAGCATGTTACAGGCCACCCTCTCAAACTCAGGAACCTCACATGGCCTTCCTGAAAACATTGGAGGGATAAATGTATCTCCAAACACCATCATACTAGGTGACTTCAACTACCCTAATATAGACTGGGAACACTACTCAAGCCCGAACACTCTAACCCAAAGATTCCTGGAGTTCATAAACTCAAATGCCATGGAACAACTAGTCACCATCCCCACAAGAGGAGAAAACATACTTGATCTCATCATCACGAACATGGGATCAAAATGTTCAACACCGAAGTATACCCCTCACTGGTGAGATCAGATCATAAACTAATCTCGCTGGAGGTCCTCATCCACCTGAAACAAAAAAGACCACAGTGAAAAACTTCTCAAAGCCGATTTCACACTTCTAAAAACTAGTGTGGTCTCCTTTAAGGCCCCTGAGCCAGTGGTAAACATTACTCAAACCGCTGAATCACTTACAAATGCCTTCTACCAGCACCTACAGGACTGCATGTATCAGGCAATCCCAAACAAAACTAAGACTCTCTGTACCAAAGGCAAGCGTCCAGTCTGGTGGACCCCAGCCATAAACAAGCTCTACAACAAAGGAGGAAGCTACTACAAGATAGAGCAAAATCCTTGAAAGGTAAGACACCTTTGATCATTATAAGTAAAAAACTAAGAGCCCTCATAAAATCATCCAAGGCAAATTTTGAGAGAAAAATTGCCAAGGACTCTAAAGAGAATCATAAGGCCTTCTTTAGCTATGTTAGAAACCTAGGAGGAAACTCCCAGATATGCTCAGAATTAGTTCAAAATGATGTGAAAATTACTGAACCTACACACATTGCCAACATACTGGCTGACAGGTTCGGTGCAAACTTCTCCCCTCCCAAAAGGAGAGATATCTATTCCAGAGGATTGTAGCCCCCAAACATCTCCAACGCCCAGGTGAGAACTGCCCTCACTAAGGCAAAAACACAGCATCCATGGGACGGATGGTGTCCCGCTGTGTGCTTCATGAACTCAACGAGGAATTAAACCCACAGTTAGGACAGCTGTTTAATCTTAGCCTCACCTCAGGATACTGTGGTCCCACTTCAGCCTCCACAGACCCTGGCCCATTAGCTTGACAAGCCTTATCTGCAAAGCCATGGAGAGGATCATAATGGAACTCATAAATAAAGACATAGGCAGACTTTGGATCCCCAGTTTCCTCTTAAACTTGGTTGACTTTTTCGAGACAGTCACCAAGGCCATTGATGAGGGAAAGCAGTCCATACAGCCTACCTTGACCTGGCAAAGGCCTTCGACACAATACCCCACTCAGGTATCATCGAAAAACTCATCAGCTTGAATGTAAACCCATACATCACAAGATGGGTTGCAAACTGGCTAAGTGACAGAACCCACAGGGTCAGAGTTGCTGGAGCCATGTCAGACTCAAAGCCTGTCACAAGTGGTGTCCCACAGGGCTCAGTCCTGGGTCCACTCTTGTTCGGCATCTACTTTTCTGAAGTACAAGCAAACACAGGAGGGTTATGGCTGACAAAGTTTGCAGATGACTGCAAACTCGAAACACATCTGACACAGATATCCTCCAGAAGGGCCTCACAGAAACGGATAACTGGTGCCAGAGCCATGGCCTGAAGTTAAACGCCAAAAATGCATAGTCATACCCTCGGGAAAAACAAGGTTACCCTAGCTACCATATAGGTGGCAATCCACTGAGCACAGAAAAGTCATCAGAGATCTGGGGACCCATGTTGACAGTAGCCTTCGTTTGACACTCATGTTGCTAAAGTAGTTAGGAAAACCTTCTATATCACCCACCTGATCATGAAGGGATTCACATCTAGATCAAGGGAGGTCATCGTCCCCTGTACTCATCACTCATTAGACCTATGATTGAGTACAATGCCCTGCTCGAATGTATCTGACCAGACACCTGCTGCAGCTTGAAAGGCCCCAAAAGTTCCTCACCAAAAGGATAAAGGGTCTCAAAATATGTCTTATGCTGCCCGACTGAAAGAACTCCAGCTCTATTCAGTCTCATACCGCTTGCTCAGAGGTGACCTGTGCCTGACATATAAGGCCATGTCAAACCCAGATTTGATGAATATGCTTCACCTCAAAATCTAGATCCTCAGAACCACAAGGGCGGAGACTTAAACCTTGACACGGTTATAAATAGAACGTGCTGGAGGGACAGATTCATCACCCAGAGACTCCCTATGCTGTGGAACAAAATCCCGGTACATGTGAGGCAGAGCACCTCTCTGGCCTTGTTCAAGAGGAATCTTGACCAATGGATGGGAGATTGCAGATATACCCCAGGGATTACTTCAGTGTCACTGCTTGACAGAGGCACAGCAAAATGATAGGCATAGTTTTTATTCAAACTAAAGGGGTGGCGAAAGCCACATAACTATGGGCTAGGCTTATAAATGCCCTTGGGCAGATAGCCTAGTATGAACCTATGAACCTATATCTAATGTGAGTTAACACAGATCCACCAAAAATGGCCTTCACAAAACATTGCTATGAAATATATATATAAAAATACAGGCCAACTCTCAAAGACAACAGTAAAACAAATTACCCTTCATCATGCTTATTTCTTTAGAAAAAATACAAAGCAGTAAATATAAACATTGAAGAACAAAATCAAACTTTCAGTGTACACAGCACACCAAATAAGACAAAATAACCTACTGTGTTATAGCATCAACCTTTTAAAGAGATGTGCAAATAGAAAAAAAATAAATAAAAAAAGGAAATAAAATTACGAAGCAAACTCTGACATCAAAAGGGCAAATGGAAAGACTAATGACAAATTTAAAAAATATATAAAACTACAAAAGATATAATAAATTAAATAGCCGATGAAATAACATGACCATCTAAAGTCATATGGCCACATAATTAAGCAGTAAACATTTCAGAATAGGACATGAAAAAGCAGTTGCCATGCATGAAAAAATCCAAGAACTACAAAAGTAAAAGACAGCAAAATGATGTCAAATCAATTCAATATAACATTTCATCCAACCAACACAATGATTTAATGAAACTACCAGAAGTCATTAGTAAAAATGGAAACAAAAGCACACATACAACTTACCTAGAAAACAACCTAGACCATTAAGAAAACTAAGAATCATCAGCTTCTGGAGATGCAAACACAACTACATTCAATTTAAAAGAAAAGCAAATGCACACGCCCACACAAAACATTCAAACATTTAGAATAAAATCACCAAAAATGAAACATAGATCATAAACCCATCAAAACCAGTGATAACAACAGAAGAACAAAACTAGTATGAAGGCAGCCAATCACCAACTTAGAGAACAGCACTAAATTATAAAACTCATAGTAGATTAAAAACAGTTGCAAAAAAAAAAAAAAAACTAAAACAAATAGAATACTACAGCAAAGAAGAAAGTGCCTACCAAAACTCAAAATGGACAGTATCTATACTGCAGCGATGACTCCAGCACAAAAACATAAACCTAAACTTAAAAACTGATAACAGAGAAACATAAGTAACACATTTCTCGTGTTTTTCTCATTGTTTAACTGTCTCTTGATCAATACTTAAATACACAGTGAATTTCTGACCCTTTATCTTTTGCTGAAAAGATTGCAAGCCTGCATAAACTAAAGCAGTGCTTGTGATTCTCTGCTAGTGTTTTCTACCCAATTTAAACCTGTTGATTTTAAGCAGCCCACCCCTACTGTAAATCAAGCTTAATAATCTCTTCCCTTTCCACACTGCTGTGGATATACTGAATTATTTATTTGCCTTCACTTGTGCTTATATTGAAAAAGTAAATTTTGCCTCTCACTGTCTGTTCTACTGATTTAATTGATCTGAATTCATTATCTAGCTAGCTGTTGAATAATGTAGTGTATTTTTACACTTTAGGAAACACTTGGTTTTACATCAAGAGGGCAGTGGATTTTCCATCAAGTGCACTGGGAGGTAGCCTGGTCTGTCCAGGTTGGGGAAATGCTTGATATTTCTGCATGCAATTTTATAGGATGGAGTGCTTATTAATCAGCTTATCCTGTGTTTAATGCTTATATAAATTCTGTACGACTGAGTGGCTCTTGGATCATTTATATAAAGGAAAGTACTTTTATGCATTTTTTAAAGTACACTGTTGTATCCTATCCATATCTTTGTTTGTGGTAGCATTCACTCTGGACACTCCTTTACTGTGCTTTTACATTAGGAGGACTGGAATTATTCATCTAGTGGCAGTAGGTGTTTACCTGGTTTATTTGAGCTGGAACACACACAAAAGCACTAAGTATTTTTTTCACTTCTCTTATCTGCGACTGTACTTCGGCAGTTTAAAAAAAATGGTACTATCTGCTGCTGTTAAGTAGTTAATTGCACTGTATTACATTGTACCTGTTAGTTGTAGGTTTGTTTGTGTGGTCTTGTTACACTTGGACTCAAAATCAGCTTTTCTACATTAAGAAGGTACTTTTCCGCACCATTGTGGCAGAAGTGTGCTGATCTAACCTGTCTGAGTTGGAGATTGCTGGTGAAAGGCTTATTATGTGCTTTCCTGATTGGTAGTTAGCTTAAAACTTTTTCTTTTTGCTTGTATTTAAGCCTTGCATTTGCGCATTACTGCTCTTTTGCTCAGCAGCAGTTATTAGTGCCCTGTATACACACAAAACCTTAGAAGCTCACTTTTTCCCTATAGAGCTGTTAGTGAAACTCTTCCAAGCTTCGCTGCTGCTCTAGGAACAACTCACTTGCACATTGAGCAGAGCTGCCTTATTGATCAAATTAAACTACACAAAGTATAGGTCCCTCTTGTAGTTTCAGCACCACCAGCACAGTCCTGTCAAATTAACCCATTTCTTTCCCTAATAAAGCATACAGTAAGAGCCTGCTATCATGGACAGGCAGTTTCCCATCATCTCTCTGGCCAGCCTGATGGACATGGGCATCCTGAGGCAAAGTAGCAATTGTTGCAAATACACTGAAAACAACTTATTCCTGAAATAAATACGGGCGGGGATGTAGCTATGAAACTGGAGGCAATACTCTCAGATAAGGACAAACTGAATGTCAAACATGTTGTCAGTAAATACACACTTCCCACAATAAATAAGGGCACTACACAAACTCACATATGTGTAGGTACTCACTATTAACTCAGCAAAAGATCAGAAGCCTCGCAAATGAAAACCGCTTACTGATATATTGCAAAAAAAAACACAGCACATAATAACACACCAATGTCTCAACAAATAAGCCCATAAGGCATAACACCACAAACCTAATGTATCGGTCATAAGTGACTCCATTATAATACATACGGATGTTCCCCTCACCAGGCTGAATAAGAAGCGGGTTACAGTTAAGCTGCCTGTCAGGTGCCAGGATCCATCAAGTCACTCAAGTCACTGAACCACAAGTACCAGTATGAGTCCATCATAGTCCATGTGGGAGTGAATGACTTAAGACATACCTCACTGGACTATATGAAGAGACATGACAGAGCTTTCAGACTGTGTGATCCAGGCAGATATAAGCATTCTAACTTTATCCAAGTATGATGCCACAATACAAACAAAAAATGATTGACTTTAACAATTGGCTTTACTTGTGGTGTCAATCCAAGGGGATCCAATATCTGTCAGTCTGGGAAGATATGGTAGACAGGCCACACTGCTTTGCCAGAGATGGTCTGCACATGTCTCCTCTAGGCTTCTGGATACTGGCAAAGGCATTAGCCACCCCGATGTGCCTTTTATAGGCAGTGTCAAAATAACCAACCTCCCAACATAACAAAATCCTCTCTAGATAAACTCAAGGTACTGCTGCTTAATGCTAGGAATCTAAACAAGAAACTGCACTCCCTGGAAGTACTCCTCACTTTGGAAGATGCTGACATCTGTGCAGTCACCGAAACATTGTTCAAAAGCACAGAAAGCACCCTGGCCATGCAGGTCTACAATGGCTTCCATGCATTCAGACCACAAATTAGGTATGAAAGAACCAAAGCAGGAGGTGTGTCAATCTTCATTAAGGATAACAATGTCTCGAAACTAGTCAAACAGAATGACTCTCTTGACCTACTCCATATTCAATTAACTATAGGCAAAGCCCCCTACCACATCATAGCTAACTATAGGCCCACTGGCATGAAACAGGAAAAGCATACTGCATAACTTGACTTACTGGAGTCATTCACCATATAGACATCTTACTCATGGGTGATTTTAATTATCCTACCATCGACTGGGAAACATAACACAACCACAAATGTGCTGGCTCAGAGGTTCTTGGACTTTGTCAGTGCAAATGCTCTGAAACAGCTAGTCAGCACACCCACAAAAGGCTCAAATGTCCTGGCCATAGTACTCACTAACATGGGAGAGCATAGCACCCTCCACTGTGTGATGTCCCCCCCTGGTAAGATCGAACCATAAATCAATATTGTTTGATACAATTCTAAGGCCAGATACTCCATCAAGCTCAGAAATGCTTAAGCCAGATCACAATACAGAGATAAGATGATCAGCTTTAACTCTGCCCCAAAATCCGGACACATCAGAGAGACCCCAGGTGCAATTAACCATAGGCAAGACTGCTCTCTCAAATGCCATGGAACAACAAACTCTACAACAAAGAAACAGTCACCTGGCACCATGTAAGAATTTTTCAAAGCTAAACTACCTCCTATTACGTGATGCTATAACAAGTTTTAAAGACCCTTCAAATGCAGATAGCATGGACTCCTATGCAGAGGTGCACACCAATACGCTGCATAACGACAGAAGCATTTGTATAGCATCGGCTGTACATGACTGATTTAAAGCAAGATCTTGCCAAAAAAAAAAGCCACCCTGAGGAACCCTTGTATAAACAGGCTATAGAACAAGAGAAAGAAACTAATGTCCAAGAACAAGAGGGAATGGCTCAGCAAAGGAAGAAATCTCTCTGTAGCTTAAACAAGCAAATTACAGATCTTCAAGTCTCTCAAAGCTAATTATGAAGCAAAAATAGCTTCCCTAGCTAAGGATAATCACAAAATATTCTTTAACTACATCCAGAATCTAAAAGGGAATATCCAGTTATGAGCTGAAGTGGTTGGGTATGGCACCTCCCATACCAATCATGAAGTAATAGCCAACCTGCTACCTGATAGATTTGGAGCAAACTTCACCCCCCTGTCACCTCCAGTCATCCCCCAAAGCATACCCATCACCATTTCTCGGCCTATTATCTTAAGACACCAGGTCATCTTGGTGCTCTCAAAGGCTAAAAACACAGCATCAATGGGACTAGACAACATCCCAGAGTGCCGTTTAAACAACTTAAAACATGAACAAGCAGATTCACTTGGATTCCTGTTTAACCACAACCTGCGAACTGGCTATGTTCTTGTGGAAATGAGGCCAGCAACAGTAATCTCTCTGCACAAAGGGGGACCATCAACTGACCCTGGGAAATATAGGCCCCATATGTTTGACTAGCCTCATCTGCAAGGCCATAGGAAGAATTATGAACCTTATTAACAAGGACATAGGTAATCTCCAAACTCTGGATCCAACCCAGTTCAGATTCATTAAAGGTAGATCATGCCTGAAAACACAGTTGACTACTTTGAAAAAGTCATCAAGGCCCTGGATAATGGAAAGACAGTGCATACCACTATCTTGATGTAGCCAAGACATTTGACACAATCCCTCATTCAAGTATTATAAAAAGCATCACATCTAGATCTAAGGAAGTTATAATTCCATTATACATAGTCCTCATCAGACCAATAATTGAATACAATGCTCCCTTTTACATGTACCTCACCAGACACCTGCAACAACTGAAGAGGCCACAGAGGTTTCTCACAAAGAAATTACAGGGTACACAAAATAAGTCTTGTGCAGAAAGACTGAAAGCCATGTCACTGTATTCTGTCTCCTACAGGTTGCTAAGGAGTAACCTCTGTCTGGCTTACAGGGCAGTCTCTAACCCTGTGAAAATGAAGATGCTGCCAGCCAGATGAAGGAAAACTGAATTCTTTATTACTCCCTCAAAAGATTTAGCTTTTGTCTAGTGTATAACAGACAATCAGAATCAGAACATTCTTCCTCCATCTAGGTGGCTGCATCTTAATTTTCATGTGTTTGTTGCTTAGTTCCTGGTAGATTTGTGATGTCAGTCTCTAACCTGGCCCTGATGGAAATGCTACACATTTGTAAATCAAACTGCATGAGGGACACTCGCTGCAGAAATCATAACCTAGCATCTGACATGAACAGGTCACGGTGGAGAGAGAGGTACATTTCCCAGAGACTCGTATCTCTGGAACATGCTTCCAATTCATGTGAAATAAAGCACCTCCATGACCCTCTTCAAACGCAACCCTGATCTATGGATGGGTGATTGCAAATTCACTCCTCAGGTAGTGCTCATGTCCCTCCTGGACAGAGAAAGTCATTATTAACTACCATAGACCCTTACCTCTGTGAACATCACTCACCAGACCACTGACAAATGGGACAACTTGGGACAGATTACGCTAGGCTTGTAAGGGCTCTAGGGCCATTAGCAGAGTAACCTTCTATGAATCTTTGAACCTATTTAAACATGTAATACTGAACAATATTCAATGCATAGCTACATACCAGTAAGAACAAGGCTAAACAAAGCACTAACAATAATAATGACAAAAAAATTAATGTAACAAATACTCTGTTTAAAATGGTTTACCTTTAAAACCTCAATTTGCAGAAGGGCGAGTGCTCATATGAGTGACTCAAAACCACGAAACTAACAATGTCGCCAAACGTACATGTTCGAAAAACAGCAAATCGAACAGCAAGGTCACTGTTTTTCAAACAAGAAAGTCAAAGAAAAAAAAAAGTGTAAATCAGGGGGACAAGCCCCCTCCACCCCCACACCCCCTAATTTATTATTCTAAGTCCAAGATCGCACTACAGTAGGGAAAATAACCATTTCCTGATCCCCACTATAGTGCAATCCACCCCTGAATGAGTGTGCAATGAGTGAATCTCACTGTTCATTCGCTCATTGCACATTCGAACCTTTTTCCGTTCAGCATTTGCAAACCTTGCAAACTGCCTTTCGGAAAAGTGCTGTTCGCCCTTCTGCAAATCGTGGTTTTAAAGATAAACTGTTTAAAACAACTAACATAGTACATGCAATGATAAACTAAGAAAAGGTTTTGGGACATGTGATTGCTTTGATTATGCTTTAAAAATGTGTAATTAATTGAAAGGGATTGTTTGATGAAGTTCTGTGGTTCAGGACGAAAGCGCTTACCAGTTTTCCAGAGTGTTTCTACTGAATAAACTTTTCATGTTTGTGGAACATTTGGCTTGCCTCACTGTGTATAGAAAGAAGCATAGCAGAGATTTCCTTTTCCTCGGTTGCACTGTGTGTTTTTGAGACATTGTTGTAATGTTTAATTTTTTTTTCAGGTATGAATAATGTTATTGATGCATTCAAAATACATGGTGAAGGCTTGAAGTAGGTTGCACTGAATTTTTCTTTGTGCTTTTTCTTCAATGTTGGTTGAGTTGTTGGTCTTTGGAGTTTAATTCTTTGTAGTTATTATTTCCTGTCTTGATCTGTTTCTTCCCAGAACTTTAAAACACTACTGCCTGATTTCTGTCTTGTTATGGATGTTATTTCCCTTGGTGCTGGTTCAGCATCTGCAGGAATTTCTCCAGCCGTTGCTCTTAGGCTGTGACTTATGTTCCTTGTGGATAGGCTTGCTAGGTTACTTATATGTAGCAATATGTCTCCTGTTTAGTTTATTCTCATTGGTTCAGTGGTGTTATCAGCACATTTGAAGCTGAAGCCATTGTTCCATTTTTTTTTTTGGGGGGGGGGCAGGAATTGTACAGATGGATATCGTATTAAGTTTGATATGTATATTTGTTATAATGTTGTTAGTCATAGTGTGCCTACTTTCCCTTCATATTTTGTTCCACTGGCATCTGTTGGCATGGAGTGTATCTTGTGATAGTAGTTTAGAGTTTGTGTTTATTTAATTTAGTTGGTAACCCTTCAATTGAGTTAGGAGGATGTTGAAGTGCAACCTACTTCAATCCTTCACTATGTATTTTGAATGCATCAATAACATTATTCATACCTGAAAAAAAATTAAACATTACAACAATGTCTCAAAAACACACAGTGCAACCAAGGAAAAGGAAGTCTCTGCTATGCTTCTTTCTATACACAGTGAGGCAAGCCAGATGTTCCACAAACATGAAAAGTTTATTCAGTAGAAACACGCTGGAAAACTGGTAAGCACTTTCGTCCTGAACTACCGCACTTCATCAGACAATCCCCTTCAATTAATTACACATTTTTAAAGCATAATCAAAGCAATCACATGTCCCAAAACACTAAATATCCACGCCCCCTTTTTTAAAGACAAACATCATATACATTAAAACACATGCAAAACATATATGTTAAGAACAACACATTAAAACATGATAAATATAATTAATTAATCCTTTAAAATGTAGGACTATATGTATGTATAGCCGATAAATATTAAATATAAATTGTTAAAATGTATGACAAGCTTGGACCTAAATACTATCTTTATATGCAAAATACACTACATGAATAAGGGTTATTGGCCAATGTTAAAATAAATAAATAAATAAAATTCATTTCATTGATGCTTTTAGTCTTAAAAAGGAACTTATAGAAATACTTTCATTAAATCCTGGCCAACTACAGGCATCTAAAAGGAGCTGCCAGTATAGTTCCCTTTTCTCCAACAGTAATGACCAAGCACCCCCTCTTAATTCAGTACATATATTATCAATCACAAAAAATGTAAAAGTATGCCCTTCATTCTCCACTACATGTTTGCTTAAAGCATTAGTTTCCTTTTTCTTTCAAATTTCATATAGGTGTTCATATATTCGATTTTTTAATTTTCTGTCGGTTTTGCTCACATAACATACTTCAAATGTAGCACGATATATTACTGTTTCTGAGTTACGATTACATTTACATTTAATTTTTAGATTGTAGTTGTTGATTTGAAACACCCCTCCTTTTATATGCTTACAAAAATGGCACATAACCACACTTATTCATGTACCCAGCATTCTTATTATCTAAACCATGATGTCATTCAAATGTACTTTTCAAGCTCTTACCCTTCATAAAAAACACTGTAGGGCTCAGGTCTATAAACTGTCACACTTTTCCTGCCTCAAAATGGTCCAATTTTTCATAAGAATATTTTTTTATATCCAGGCTATCAACCGTATAACTGGATATAAAGGATGCATTATAATTTTTAATGGTATTCCCATTCACCATAGATGATACGTTAATCTCAATTATATCCTGTATATTGGATTCAGATAATAGAGGTAAATAAAAATTCCTTTCTCTTTTATTAACTACCTCTATTACTATATCATTAATAAATTTCACTGGGTAGCCTCTTCTTAAAAACATATTCTTTAAACAATCACACTCTTCTAGAAAATCTTCAATATTGGATACCATTCGGGCTGCATGAACAAATTGCCCCTTCACTATGGCTTTCTTTTGTCTTTGGGGATGGGTACTAGTGTAGTGTAGGAGTGAATTAGAGTACATCTCCTTTCTATATATTTTTGATGTAAATTTCCCATTTCTGTAGTCTTTAGTTAATAAAATGTCTAGATATGAAATCTCTTGTAAGTTAAAATTATGGGTAAATTTCAAAAATTCTGTAGTCAAATCAATAAAATCCATGAATTCTTTGATTTTTTTTCAAATGGTCTGTCCCACAAGATAAACATATCATCCAAAAATCGGCAATAATATGTAATATAGGCATCATAACTATAAGGGAGTAAATATTTCATCTCCCATTGCAACACCACTATTTTAGCATATAAGCCCCCACATGCCTAACCCATGGCAACACCTTCTTGCTGCAAAAAAATCTCATTATCAAACAAAATAAAGTTATTTTTTAAAACCATCTCCATAAGTTGTGTATATAATAACACTTCAAAAAGCTCTATCTTTTTATCGCACAAAAATTCTGTAAACCATTCAAGGCCAATATTGTGGGGAATGACAGAATATACGTCTTTAATATCTATAGTAAGAAGTATATAGGATTCTTTAAATGGTATATTATTAATCGCTTTCAGAAAATTCCATGAATCCTTACAAATGTGAACCTCACTATATACTAAATGCTTTATTTTAGAATCCAAATATTTTGCAAGAGGTTGGTTAAAGGATCCCTTTGAATCCACTACTGGGCTCATGGGTGGCTGTGTCAAATTTTTGTGTAACTTGGGCAAACCAAACATCACGGAAATCCTAGGGTATTAACTGAAAGGTAATTGATATAGAACCTTCTATAAACAACTCTTAAAGTTCATTTCTAATCTTATGATGTGCTCTATTTAATTCATTAATAGAAGATTTTATGTAGCCTTTTCCTTCTAAAATAAACAACATTTTCTTCTTGTAATCTTCTATATCCATTAATACAACTCCACCCCCCTTATCAGGTTTTAATATTCTGATCTTTTCTAGAAAACTATTAATCTCCTTAATTAGTCCTTCATTTTTATCTGTCTCATTAATACGTCTATGCTGAGACAGTACATTTCTAATGTCTATTTCACACATCCTTTCAAATAATAACACCATGGGGTGTAGTGGTGGATTGTATGTACTTGAAGTAGCAAGGGGGTTAATAAACTGGTCAGAAAAATAATTTTGAAACAAAACCCTAAAATTCAGTTTACGTGTAAATAATCTTAAATCCATTAAGGTATTAGCTATGTCACTGCATGGCCAAGGCGCAAATGTCAAAACTTTTGCAAATACATCACAATGACCAGTGTGTAAATCAACCTTAGAAAAGTTATACACATTGAACTCACCTAAGGTGTTCATAATGATAGAACATGGGGGTAATAAATAGTCACTCTGTTCCAATAATAAATCTGGTATTATAGCATTAACATCATGTAAACTTGTCACAGAGACATTTAGTTCCTATTGTTCCAACCTCTGTTGTAGGAATTCCTCCCCCTCCCATTCATTTTTCCTCCCCTGTTCCACTGATTCTTTGAAAACTGTGGGACTGGATACCCATCCATTCTCCATGGGGGAGCCTCTGTTCTTCAGGCGCTCTGACTGTCTCAATGGGGGAAATCCCTCCTGGTCTAAAAAAATTTCTTCCTGATCAATATGGGGAGGGTGGTTGTGAAGATCATTATCAGCTACATTAAATTCACTAAATGTATTACCCATTCTTGTGAGGGTGGAGGGTGGGGATAAGCTAGACCTCTCCCATACTCATTTTTGTCTCTGTTTAATTTCTTAATCTCTCAATAGATGACTTAAATTGCCTTTCAGTTACATACCCTAGGATTTCTGTGATGTTTGGTTTGCCCAAGTTATACAAAAATTTGACACAGGCACCCATGTGCCCAATAGTGGATTCAAAGGGATCCTTTACCCAAAATATTTGGATTCGAAATTAAAGCATTTAGTATATAGTGAGGCTCACATTTGTAAGGATTCATGGAATTTTCTGAAAGCGATTAATATACCATTTAAGGAATCCTATATACTTCTTACTATAGATATTAAAGACCTATATTCTGTCATTCCCCAGAATATTGGCCTTGAATGGTTTACAGAATTTTTGTATGATAAAAAGATAGAGCATTTCAAAGTGTTATTGTATACACAACTTATGGAGATGGTTCTAAAAAATAACTTTATTTTGTTTGATAATGAGATATTTTTGCAGCAAGAAGGTGTTGCCATGGGTTTGGCGTGTGGGGGCTTATATGCTAATATAGTGGTGTTGCAATGGGAGATGAAATATTTATTCCCTTGTAGTTATTATGCTTATATTACATACTATTGTTGATTTTTGTATGATATGTTTATCTTATGGGATGGACCATTTGAAAAAATCAAAGAATTCATGGATTTTATTGATTCGACTACAGAATTTTTGAAATTTACCCATAACTTTAACTTACAAGAGATTTCATATCTAGACATTTTATTAACTAAAGACTACAGAAATGGGAAATTTACATCAAAAATATATAGAAAGGAGACGTACTCTAATTCACTCCTACACTACACTAGTACCCATCCCCAAAGACAAAAGAAAGCCATAGTGAAGGGGCAATTGGTCCATGCAGCACGAATGGTATCCAATATGGAAGATTTTCTAGAAGAGCGTGATTGTTTAAAGAATATGTTTTTAAGAAGAGGCTACCCAGTGAAATTTATTAATTATATAGTAATAGAGGTAGTTAATAAAAGAGATAGGAATTTTTATTTACCTCTACTATCTGAATCCAATATACAGAATATAATTGAGATTAATGTATCATCTATGGTGAATGGGAATACCATTAAAAAATATAATGCATCCTTTATATCCAGTTATACGGTTGATAGTCTGGATATAAAAAATATTCTTATGAAAAACTGGACCATTTTAAGGCAGGAAAAGTGTGTAACAGTTTATAGACCTGAGCCCTTCAATGGTTTCTAGGAAGGGTAAGAGCTTGAAAAGTACATTTGAAAGACATCATGATTTAGATAATAAGAATGTTGGGTACATGAATAAGTGTGGTTATGTGCCATTTTTGTAAACATATAAAAGAAGGTGGGGTGTTTCAAATCAACAACTACAATCTAAAAATTAAATGTAAATATAATTGTAACTCAGAAAGAGTAATATATCTTGCTACATGTGAAGTATGTTGCTGTTGTTATGTGGGCAAAACAGACAGAAAATTAAAAAATTGAATATATGAACACCTATATGAAATTCGGAAGAAAAAGGAAACTAATGCTTTAAGCAAACATGTAGTGGAGAATGAAGGGCATACTTTTACATTTTTTGTGATTGATAATATATGTACTGAATTAAGAGGGGGTGCTTGGTCATTATTGTTGGAGAAAAGGGAACTATACTGGCAGCTCTTTTTAGATGCCTGTAGTTGGGCAGGACTGAATGTAAGTATTTTATAAGGGGTCATGAAATGGGTGAATTACGTAACATATCCAGCCATTTATCCCAGCTGATGGATCTCCTAACTCTGGTTGGTCGTGGAGTTGCAGTCTTACTATCGAACACTAGTCTGCCTGGAAATCAGAAAGAATTTTCACATCGACAATGCCAAACGAATTCTGGGGCTGCTACTAACAGTAATGGACAAAATGAACAATCCTGGGAAAATACTCCTCCTGTTTTGCGATCAGAAGAAGTGGATAATTCATCCGAACAGAGAAATGCAGTGAATGGAGAGGCTGTTATTCCCACGCAGCAAGACTTGAATGAATGGCTATATCAGAAGCCTATATTTCTTAATCGTAAACCTTAACCAGTACGTGCTGAAAACACGGACATTTATAGAGTAAGCCTAGATAAATTACATGAGGCTTTGACTAAATTCAAGATTATAAATATTGAAAATACTCATTTGGGGGAATGTGTAAAACAGGGGATAGTGCCCAAGGGTCTTAGAGTGTACAAGTACCCTAATAATGTTATAGTGGGCACTGAATTTTATAAAGAATTGATTACTATATTTGATAGATGTGGAATAGAAATTCTTAAAGCTATGATACGTAACAATGAGCGAGAGGTGAATGTTTTAAAAGAACATATTTATGCACTAAATACTGTTATCAGAAATTATTTACTGTTTGGTGTACAAGCAGAACGTGACAAATATTTTGGTATCAGAACTGCTATAGATAGAAAATGCAAGGACATATTGAGTAGGAAATGTAAGAAATTAGATAGAGATTTGATGGAATATAGTGATGGTAAACAATACCCATTGCCTAGGTTTCAGTACAATGTGGTACCTACGAGCAGAACATATGCACAGGCCTTACAGGAATCTCAGCCACTGGAGCAAAACAGGACAGACATATCTATACCTGTTGGGCATGATGTACATCATAATAATGACAATCCAGGGTATATTTCCCCCTCGTAGATCGGAAAGCCTTAGGCAAAAAAAATTATAATACCCATTTTTACCAAGCCCCCCCCACCCCAGCAGAGGGGAGGGGGCAGCAGGTGAACTTACAGATAGATACTTTAACTGTTAGTTCATCTAGGACTCAGAATGGTTCCCAGATTGTAAGCCTGCAAGGTTGTCATATTTTTATTTACAGTTCTTTGGAAGTAACTCAGGAATTTTTTAGTCTTTTTACTAAGGGGTTTAAATATATACCTCGAAAAATGGTTATTTACCACAGGTTATTTTAGACATTAAGTTGTTCATTAGAAAATTAAACTTGGAACATTTTTTTCAAGGAAATTCTAACACTCCTCTGAATGTAAGCATACCCAGAAAGAACAGTGCCTTTAATCCGCAGTTACACCCTCAGTTAAAGAATTTGGAAAGTATATTAGAAGGAGAAATAAGAAAACTATACAAAAATCCATCCAACACACATATTAATCATAACCTGACTAAAGAAGAAAATGCCCTGTTGAAACTGCTATGTTCCAATCATGAAGTTTGTATAATGGAGCCAGACAAAGGAGGCAGAATAGTTCTCATGGACAGAACTATGTACAAAGAAAAAAATGCTTTCCTTGTTAAATGATGAGAGTAGATACAGTTTGGTATCCATTAATGAGATCAACGGTGCTTATAAGAAAATAGATTAGGCCCTAAAGGACCTTTTTGACCAAGGGGTCATTGACTCAGACATTTTCTTATTTATTAAATACTTCCCCCAGGTTACCAACTATATTTGGCATACCCAAGGTCCACAAGGATATGAATAACCCCCCCATTTAGACCCATAGTGGCTTCCGAGGGTTCTAAGGTGGCATCTATCGCCAAATGTTTGGACTGAAAACTAAAGACCTTATGGGGGGGTTGTCCACACATCCTTAAGGACTCTTGGGATTTTTTAGCTAAAATTCAACCAGAATATTGTGTGGATGGACTTACATTTCTTTGTATAGATATAGTGGACTTGTTTTCAGTTATTCCACATGATATAGGATTATCATGGTTGGAAGAAGCACTTAGAATGCAGTCTAATATTTCTGAAAATGATGTCTTTCTTTGTTTAGAAATACCAGATTTGGTACTTAGAAATTATTTTTTATTTTTTGAAGGACAGCTTTTTCGGCAAGAACAAGGGGTTGCCATGAGAGCTAGCTGCTCCCCTACTTATGCAGATATTATTTTGTCAGTCTGGGATAAAAAGTACATACATAATTGTATTTATGCACAAGATTGAATTTATATGTTCGCTACCTGGACGACATTTGTATTTTTTGGACATCAGACATGATTCAACTGGAACAGTTTATGGTTTATTTGAAACAAACAATTAATTTTCTCCAGTTTACTCATCATATTTCAATACATTAATTTAATTATTTGGATGTGACTGTATCTAGTATTGATAATGGGTTTAAATCTGTTGTTTACCAAAACCTACGCTTTCTAATACTTACATCAGTTATGGTAGTGGGCATCCTGTTTCTCAGAAAAAGTATTATTAAGGGGCAATATGTTCGCATAAGCCGTATGACATCACAAGATCAAGATTCTTTTAAAGAATGTCAGATGTTACAAGAAATGTTTAAGGATAGAGATTATCCCCTAGACCTCATTCTCAACATACAACAAGAAGTTACACAAGGGAGGAATGACAAATATTCACCATGTCCGATTCGATTCTCAGCTAGAGCGTCCTCTGCGTGGAGATGTGCGTGAATGGGCGTACCTTCGTTGAAGGTTGTGCGTCAGGCCTGGCAAGCCGGTACATAAAAATCAACTGCCAATCATTAGCGGACCAGAGTTCCGCTGTGGTGACCCCTAACTGGGAAAAGCCGAAAGACACATATAAACTGGGTATAGGTTTATCCCCCTACACAACAGGTTCGATACAGAATAATATTCAGGTAGATTTTAGCAGGGCCTTTGTTACCAATTTCAGTAATAATGCATATCAAATTAGGTCCATTTTGGATAAGGAACGGAAGAGATTTTCAGAATTTACTGATTTGGATGTGTTTAAAAATAAACCCCTCCAAGTGGTATACAGGAAAGGACAGAATAATAAAAATGTATTAGAACAAGATGCTAATTCTAGTACTTTTTGATTTAGAAGACAAGGGACTTTTAAATGTGGTGCCTGTAATCAATGTAAGTACATTTTACAAGGTGAATAATTATTTTTACAGGCTAGGGGATAACTATTAGTACTAATAATTATTGTAATTGTAACTCACAGGGGCTGGTGTACATTGTCACATGTAGATGTTGTGATGAATTCTACATGGGTAAAACAGAGTGACATTTAAAATGTAGAATTTACGAACATTTCAATGATGTTAGAAAGAAAAATAATGCTAATGCTCTTTATAGACATACATTGCTACGTAGTAATGCTCAGTTTTACTTTTTTGTAATTGAAATGGTTCCTAAGGATATTAGGAGGGGTCCCTGGGAAACTAAATTAGAACATAGGGAGACCCTCTGGCAAATTAAGGTGGAAGCCAATAGAACTCCAGGGTTAAATGATTTTATTTCTATGTCACCACTTCTTAAATTGAAATCAGCTAAATTATAAAATACTGAAGTACATCTATTATTGTTTGTGTTTTTTTAAATTACATTCATCATTTCATCTGCATCGTTTTGTAGTAATACAGTATTTATTATATAATTCGGTAGTATATATATTTTAGGATATTTATTAAATATTAAATATTTATTATTTTTAAATATATATTTTTTAAGTTTTAATAATGTTGTGAAGTAAAATACTACTTTTTATTGGATTGTATGTATTTTTATTCCCCCACATTATGGCAGTATTTGTTAATTACTATGTGATTTAAAATTTTAATTGATATAATGGTCAATTAATTTTAGGGCATAAATGTGTAACAGGTGTTTGTGTTCACTGTTTTGTTTCTGAAGAAGTCTGGGTGGTACTTGGATGAAAACACTCTGTACAAGGTCAGCGTTAAGGATATTTGAAATAAAGGTGCTCCTGGCTGGTGATTACTTGAATTTCTTCGCTAATTTTTATTTCTATAAGTTCCCTTTTAAGACTAAAAGCATTAATGAGATGAATTTAATTTATTTATTTTATCATTGGCCAATAACCCTTATTCATGTAGTGTATTTTGCATATAATGATAATATTTAGGTCCAAGCTTGTCATACATTTTAACAATTTATATTTAATATTTATTAGCTATACATACAAATATTCCTACATTTGGAAGGATTAATTAATTATATTTATGATGTTTTAATGTGTTGTTCTTAACATATATGTTTTACATGTGTTTTAATGAATATGATGTATGTCTTTAAAAAAGGGGGCGTGGATATTTAGTGTTTTGGGACATGTGATTGCTTTGATTATGCTTTAAAAATGTGTAATTAATTGAAGGGGATTGTCTGATGAAGTTCTGTGGTTCAGGACGAAAGTGCTTACCTGTTTTCCAGAGTGTTTCTACTGAATAAACTTTTCGTGTTTGTGGAACATTTGGCTTCCTCATTGTGTATAGAAAGAAGCATAACAGAGATTTCCTTTTCCTCGGTTGCACTGTGTGTTCTTATTACAACAATGTCTGCCAATGGAAAAAACTGCTAATGTAACATTATTGACATGAACTAAAATTGTACACTGAAAGGTAAAACATTTTTCTGGAATTATTAAACATTGTATAATAAAACGTTCCAGAGTGTTGTACATAGTATAATTAGTCAAAATCAAAACCTATTTTTTCAAGTAATCCAAATTTCACCAACCTATAACTAAACTACACATTAGAACATTTATTACATATAAAAAAGCAGCGTTTCGCTCGCTAACCACTCCTGTGCACAATAAATAGTAAAATTAACAGCAAAAAAGGTTGTAGCACAGTTTAGGCAGAGTAGGTGCACTCCAAATGTACCAATGTACGTACTAAACAGTACGTTAATAATCCCCAGCAGTTGCAAATGATCCAAAGTTAAAGGCAGGTTCCTTCGCAGAACAATAGCTTGTATATAGCTCAAAATGACAAATCAAGCGTTCAGCGAAGTAAAATAAATAATTTTATTAGTAAATCCAGCAAGCGCTTTCAACTAGGTCTTCATCAGGCCGTAACAGTTTATCAGTGAAAAACATTCACATTTATAGGAAACACTATTCAAATTAAGCATGCCATATCCTGTTAAAAGTTTACTATCAACATAAGGTGTCACTTCATATCTCACCAAAAATTAAAGTACTCTGATGAAACACTTGCATAACAGTTCTACTACTGATAATATCTGTATCAACATATAAATATGTATGTATATATAAATATGTATAAGCATCTAAATATATTAATATATTAAAATTAATTTAAAAATATTAAAAATATATTTATGAGTAAATTTATAATGGATAACTATATATATCTAAATTCTATACATTTAATGAACCTAACTAATACAGAAGCAATTCATATCTAAAAAATCATCCTAATAAACATTAAAATACGTAATTTGTCCATAGAATATAGCTAAATCAATAAAAATGGTCCTACAGTTCATGAGTTAAAGTTACACATCCATGGTAGTAAAGATGGACAAGTGGGTACTGAAAAAACAAAGCTATGAATGATAATGGTAGGTATATGGATATTCCCAACATAATAACTTTATTCCATCCATACATCTACTTTAACTTCCTAGCCTTGAGTATTGGTTTTATAGATACCCTGTCATTTATACCAGGGCTGCAATCAGCTCTGAGTCTGATAATCCATTTTACCTCCATTTGTTCAGTTTGATTAAATATATCTCCTCCCCTAATCCCAGGCCTATTAACATAAATAGCTTGAAACATAAAATTATGTTCTGTAGACGTGTTATGTACATGTTTCGCAAGTGCATTAGACAAACATGTAACCCTAATCTTATAAACATATTCTCTAATTCTCTCTTTTAATTTTCGATCCGTCTTCCCAACGTAAAATGCAGGACAAGACTGGCATGTTGCTAAATATACCACATGCTCAGTGCCACATGTGGCTGATGCAGTGAATGCAAACTCTTGTTTAGTAACTGGATGTACAAACGTATTAGATTCTTTGATTAGAGAACATGTTTATAAGATTAGGGTTACATGTTTGTCTAATGCACTTGCGAAACATGTACATAACACGTCTACAAAACATAATTTTATGTTTCAAGCTATTTATGTTAATAGGCCTCGGATTAGGGGAGGAGATATATTTAATCAAACTGAACAAATGGAGGTAAATTATCAGACTCAGACAGGGTATCTATAAAACCAATACTCAAGGCTAGGAAGATGTATGGATGGAATAAAGTTATTATGTTGGGAATATCCATATACCTACCATTATCATTCATAGCTCAGTACCCACTTGTCCATCTTTAATACCATGGATGTGCAACATTAACTCATGAACTGTAGGACTATTTTATGGACAAAAATGTTTAATAGGATGATTTTGAATTGCTTCATTAGTTAGGTTCATTAAATGTATAGAACTTGGATATATATAATTATCCATTATAAATTTACTTATGAATAAATTTTTAATATTTTTAAATTAATTTTAATATATTTAATATATTTATATGTTTACACACATTCATATATAAATATATTTATATGTTGATACAGACACTATCAATAGTGGAACTTTTATGCAAGCGTTTCATCAGAGTACTTGGTGAGATATGATGTTGATAGTAAACTTTAACAGGATATGGCATGAATAGTGTTTCTATAAATGTGAATGTTTGCCTGATGAACTAGTTGAAAGCTGCTGGATTTACTAATAAATTATTTATTTTAGCTGAACGCTGATTTGTCATTTTGAGCTATATACAAGCTTATTGTTCTGCTGGATCATTGCAACTGCTGGAACGTACTGTTTAGCAACATATTGGTACATTTGGAGTGCACCTACTCTGCCTAAACTGTGCTACAACCTTTTTTGCTATTTATTACATATAGTTACTGCTTGAAAATAATGCATAATGAAACTAAATAAATGGAAAAGGGACTATTTCACATCACAACTGTAATAATACAAAAATACAATAAAATATAACTGCTATATTCTGCATTATTTAATTTAACAAGTAGTACTCAATTTTCTAAGTGCAGTAATGCCTTGCAAGGTGGGTGTTGCAGGAAAATGGGGAATTAATGGACTGCCCAGGGTGATGAGGCTCTCTGCCTGTGGTGCCATGCCTAGCAGCACCCCTAGGTGGTTTCTTATTTCTCTGCAATGCTCCCTTTAGGGCATTATTGCTTGCTTCATTTAATATTACACTGAAGTCTTTCCATAAATTAAAGGCTTAATCTGGCTGTAACAGCAGTTTGACAATCACCCCAATTACAAATATCATCTATGCTTCAACAATGCAACAGGACTACACAACTTAAAATAAAGAATTAAAAATAATGCAGAATATATTTCTAGTGGGGAAAGGAGAGCTAATGTTATGAAGCAATGAATGCAGTCAGGCATCTGCTATTTATGAGGGCTGCCTCACTCAAACTGTAGTGGAATATCTTGTCCAGTAATCTTTGTCTTTCATGTAAAATATCCAGCTATGAATCTACAAGCTTTGTGATGGCACAAGTCACTTACTCTATACTTAATGCCACTACTAGAATTAGAAACATAACCACTTGTTATGCTTACAGAACCTGTGTGTACCATGAAATAACTGCTGTTTTATAGATACCTGAAGCAATCATACCTGCAATGGAATGATCCCTGATGGGGCTCTGAACAGCCTAAACCACTGAATTGTAAATAAAGCCAAAACAACCAACACCCCATCTAAAATTATTTTTTTGCCCAAAGGAGAACCCAACCTGTTATAAGCAAAGGAAACAGATAGTTGTACAGACTTCCCACTATCTCCTGGGATGTATGAGGTACAAGTATGAGTTGTAATATTCATTCAGCTATATTCTATGATCAAGGCAAAATTACATCCAACATGACCTTCAGCATATGGGATGGGCTAGTATTATGGAAAACAGTGAAAGGTTTAGAGCATGTAGGTGAATGCAACTCAAAGTACCCTTGCTTAGGTAATTGCTAAGATAAGCAATGTCCTTCAGGTAAGAAATTTCAAAGGAGTAGAATAAGCCTCTAATACTGAATTTGTTTTGCTTTTCAAGACAAAAATTCAAATCCCATACTTCAACTTTTTTAAAAATATATAAATAAGGTTAATGCATTTACATATCCAGAGTCTGAAATAAAATATTTGCAATGAGTATGTTTTTCTACGGAATTGTTTATACAAAACTGAACAATGCATTTCAACAATATAAAACTTAATATTTATATATGACATGACAAAGGGCAACAGAAAAAATACATCACCAAAACATGACTGAATCTGATCAAGAGGAAGAGTTTAACTTTCAAGTACTGTACTTTGTGGCAAAGCACTTGTAGGAATTTCAGAAATGAATCATGATATATTGAAAGCAAATGGTTGTTAAAATTGGAAGCCACACAGTTTTGAATTAAATAGTCGGCCACGGTGGTGCAGCGGTTAGCATTGTTGCCTTACAGCAAGAGGTTCTCCAGTCCAATTCTTAGCTGGAGTGCCTTCTTTGAGGAATCTACATCTCCTCTCCATGGTCAAGTGAGTTTTAAAGACATGCAGGTAGATGTGTGTGCGTGCACGCGCGTGTGACTTCCTTGAAGGTTAGGCACCGGGCTGGCAATTCAACACAGTAAAAGCTCCACTGCCAATCAATCTGTGGACCAGTAATCTGCTGTGGCAACCCCTGATGGGAGAAGTCAAAAGACAAAGACAATTTTGGATTAAATGATGGTGTCAGTTTAAAATAGCATCTTGGGAATAGAAGTATAAAGTAGTTAGTTAAAAAATACATAGTATTCTATATTGTACAGTGTGTTTCTAAATGTTCCACTAATTAAAGTGTAACTCACTTCTGAATTAATAAGGTATTTTAATCAGGACAGTTTCATAACCTGAAGGACAACATTGGCAAAAGTCTAAACATTTATCATTTTTATAAATAAATGATGCTTTAATCATAAACTAAATGTGTGGTTATTATTTTGTTTTTACAAGTTCAACAATTTTTTGCACACATCTGTTCTCCATAGAATTTATGTGTTATATTATTATTTCAGATGTGGGGTTCCATTCAATATGGATTAAATCCAGCTAAAGATTTAATTAGGGGTGGCTCATGCTATTGGACTGCAGGACTGCAGCCCCATTCCCCCCCCCAGAAAATAAAACAAACTTAAAGGAAAAAAGAAAAAATTAAATAAAAACAAATGCGAGTCATCCCAGACTTCAGCACATGCATGATTGGCATTCCCGGAACTCCACACATCACACATGCACATAGGAATCTGGAATGCTGGTGAACCAGTCTGGATTAGGGAGACAGAAATCTGTATACAGAGATCCCAGAAGTCTATGCAGTTACAACAAGTCATTATTGACTTTGTCCAAGTTTTTTGTGCTAACAGGTTGAGAGCTATGGTGAGAACTGAATTCACTAAATGATAGCCAATTAAGTTTCAGTCTACCTGTCTTTCAAGAAACAGCTGATTTGGTAAAGTGGTATGTTGCTCTGACTCTAGTGGGCAGGGTCCTGGGTTCAAGCCTTGGCAGTGAAACACATGGTGGAAACACAGCATTTTATTCTAGCAACTTCCCAAGATTATACAAGCAATGTTTAAAATGTGTCCCTAGTTTTTGGGCTTTTGTCCCTCCAATAAATTTTGGCTTTTTCCAGATTTCTTGAGCTTCAAAGTTGAGAGATATAGTTGAGTGTTGAGTGGATTTTACAAGGAGCTGAGAGCTTGAAGAGAAGTTTAGTTTTGCTTATGCGGAGTCTGCTTGCATTGTTAATAGCACAACAGGTAGTGTACTTGCTTTTAATGCAGAAGGCTGTGGGTTCTACTCCCTCAGTATATAGATGCATTGCTGATACTGTACTGTGTTGCACCCTTAAAGGGGGTGGATGCTGCAGTCCTGAGAATGTCCTCTTTGGTGGAGATACCTAGTAATGATGAACCAGTTATCAGTTTACCATTCATTCCTTATTGCAATATTACTAGCTTATCATTTTTTTATGTAACATAAGCAATTTATTCCTCAAGGGAAACAGGCACTTTATTTGTAGATGAAACAATGAAATATAAAGTTTTTTGCTAGCAGAAACATTTCATTAGTTACAGATCTCTTTAATGTGGACTTATTTAGATGACTTTTATTTCTGCAGAGATTGTGCAAATTTACTGATACTGGCAGATTGTAGAAGTTTGAGTAAACTTTTATGATGGAAATGTTCTGAATTGGGCAATTTTGTCATTACTGGTGCATGCATTTTGTTTCATTGTTTACTGAAAAAATTTCAAAATGATACATTTAAAATGCCTTCTAACAACTGTACTGTATTATACAAGGAATATAATTTAATACAATCAGGAAGGTGCATCAAAGAACACATGTACATTTCCTGTGCAGGGGGCCTAGGATTTGAAAACAGCCCAAAGTTAATCTTTATCTGCAACTGGCCAGATGTATTTTCTTTGAGTGTGGGTTTCAATGTGGTTTCAATTAATGTGAGTTTCAAGGGCAGAGAAGTTTCAATGCTAAGTCTATTTTCATTGTGAGACTGCATTGCTTTGTTTAGCAGATGTCTGTTAGTGTTTGTGCTGTAAAAAGGAAAACAAAACTTTTAAATGAAATCTAAATCATTGTAGAAGTAAAGCAATATGCACATTATAGTGTTTATGGTAAATGGGGGAAATAGCCAAGTAATGAGACATTGGAATAGCTGCAGGGGGAAGGCCCCATTCAACCATGACTTTGTGAATGAGGAAGGGTGGCAAACTCAGACAGCCCCGGCTGATCTATACCTCTCAAATGTCCAGATTTTTGCAGAATGAATAGATTTTTGATTCTTATTTTTAGTTTGTTCCTCATAACATTTGTGGTTTTCTGGCAAATCATTTAGGAATGAAGTCACTAAATAATGACAAACATTGAGTTTCAGACTTCATACCCTTCAGAAAAATGCATACAAGACCTGTTAATCTGTCAACTGTCTAAGTTTATACAAGAGCAATTTTAGTACTGTTTGCATGCTCCCAATATATGCGGCCTTGTCCAAATGTCCTGTGTTAAGAGGTACACGCAAATAAATCACTTTATAGAATTAGGTATATCCAAACCTCTCAACTGTCCCTGATTTTGGGTCAAAATGTTGTTCTCCACCTAATAATCCCTCCGCAAAATGGCAAATTTAGAAGAAAATGTGGAGGGTTTGCAATTAATAAATAATTGTAATGATAAGAGTTATAGATTACTTTTGATTTCAGACATGTATATAGATTCTTTTATTTTGTTAACTGCTCAAGTTAACAGTACTAATATTAACAAAGTGTCCCTTCTTTGACAGGTTCCCAGTTGTACTGTACTGTGTGGCTATTTTATATTTTTGTGTCACATTTATGGTCCATTTTTCAGAAAATTTTGGTTTTCTGGCAAATTAGTGGCAAATCATTAAAGACTGAAGTTAGAAAATAATGACAGACATTTGAGTTTCAGATTTCATACCCTTCAGAAAATTCATACTAATACAAGACCTACTATTCTATTATCTTTCTAAGTTTATAAGAAATTGTCCTAATTTTTGGGCCTTTGTCCCACTTCTATTTATGGCTTTGCCCTGATTCCTTGTTCTGAGGTTGAGCGGTATGACAAGTGTGTCAGGGCTATCATCGTCAGCCAAGGACATTTCAAATTGTGACATACTTGTTGCACCCCACGTAGTGACTCTGGATGTGTCTAAGCAAGGCAAGGAGCAGTTATGCAGTGTAAGTGTGCAGTGTGTCCCCAATCCAAGGTAGACACAAGTACTACAGCGGCTTTTCATCTGTCCTTGATTTTGCAGAATGTTCTGGTTTTCTGTCATATTTTTATGTTGTTGATTTATGCTTTTTCTTATTCAGAAAATGCTTGTTGTTGCAGTGGCTGTTGCTCTGTGTTTAAGTAGCAATGCTTTAATGACCATCAGGTAAGCTTGTCTGAGACTGTAAGATGCAAGTAAGCTTTAATAAGCATACTGTTAAACAATTACCAACATTGAAAGCCTATTTGTTGTTGTCATACAGAGAATATTTACATAACTAGTGTATAAGCCTTGGGTATTGAAATGCATATGACAGTATTTGTAATAAAGGACAGGATTACAGTATTTTCAGAAGCTCATTACCTTTGTTGGAGACTTGCAGTCATATTTGCAGGCTTTACCCGCAAACTAAACAGAATGCCAATCATGTGTGGTCCATAACCTGTGCAGTAATTGTTTAAGCTATTTATCTTGAGCTTGTTTCTTGTTTGCTGTTCATTTTTTACTTTGATCATGTTTTCCCATGAAACAAGTAGATAGTTGTTGTCAGGCAGCAGGTCTTCTTTTGGATAAGAAATATTTTTACAAGTGGGGGTATCACAGAGATTGCTACTTTCAGCATGTTACTTGGTACTTTTATAAAGCTGAATATAAGCTATAATTAGAACTGCAGTGCAAGGAGAAGTGGTTTGAGTTGAGTGCTGCTTGCTTTTTTGTATTTGATTTTGACTGGCATTCCAGTAATGCATTTAAAAAGTAATTTATTTTTTCATGCCTCACAACCTTTTTGTTTCCATAGATGTTAAGTAAGCTGTCACGTAGCCAATGCATTGAATTATTTTTTTCTTCTACACTTCATTTTGTCTTGATTGGACTCTCATAATGACAGTCTGGTACACAGGGCAACGTATTTAATTAAAGTCCCAGTGGTTTCATTTTTAGCATAGCTCCACCCCTTTCTAGATGGCCACACCTTTTCCTATTGGCCCCACCTATTCAGCTGTCTCCTGCAGCCCCCCTCCTTTAGACATGAAGCCACCAGCCAACACTGGATTTAATAGATCTCCCTACTGAAATAATCTCAAGTGAGTTTATGATGTAGATGATACTATAAAATCCAAATCCATTGGGCTTTTACTTAGGAATGCAATATGTCAGTGTTTTTTTTTTGTTTGTTTGACTACTTAGATACGTTACAAGTGCCACATGGGATACAAATTATGAACTCACCCAGAAATAGAATAGACAAAGCAGAATTTCTGAAACAATGATTCATTAAATCTTTAAATGTTTTTTTAATATACAAGGCACTAAGATTTGCAGTTAGAGGCTGAAGAGAAACAGATTAGAAAATCTACAAAGATTGGGAAAAGAACAATACCTCTACTTAGACCTCTGTAACTTTATGAAATACAAATACACTTCAGTAAAAATATTAAAAACAATGACAGTTTGAAACATTCAATAGAGTTAATTAAGTATGACCCTGAAAATGGTAAAATATTTAACTGAATAACAACACTGAGAAAATTACTTTAAATTGAAAGTGTATCAAGCTTTTTAGGACTGTCAGCAATTTTGAGTGAGATGCAGATAAAGAAATTGGTTCCATACTGGAATTTAAATCTAGAAGTGTTACAAAAATGTGGCACTGTAATTTATATAGGAAGTAGTAATGCTAGTGGCTTTGTAGTTTAGGATATGCCTGCTCGGACTCAGTTAAAGAGGGCCTGATACTCATCTGTAGTGGTTTTAATATTAATGGTGATTCTTCTCCCAAGTTTGTCCAAATAGCAGACCAGCTCAAGAAAAAGGAAAAAATTTTCTTTCTGAAAAGACATCCAATATGAAAGGTTGGTGCGGGAGAACAAAGTATCACTGAAACAGTAAATGAACAAGAAATACCAAAGAACCAAATAACATATTGTATTGGATAATGAGTTACCTATATCAGAAAAAAAAGTTTACATTTTTGACTCTCCCAGTCAACAAATGTAAAATAAATAAAAAATAAAATAAAACGTTTTTGCCAGTGTTTGATACTAACGAAACAGAACATTTTCCAGATTTTAGATGGTTCATTAAAAATACTTAACGATGATGTGAAAGGTAATATGTGAAATAATTCAGAATATGTTCATAAATAGTGCCTTTAGCTGTTGCCTTTTTACAGTCCCTGGAAGTCAAAAAAACAATACAATGTCATAGCTGAAACAGTATGATGAAGAGTGACATTGGGGGGTGAGGGGGATTAAGAGATGCACTCGGCTTGACTGAAATGTTGTAACTGTTACACTATGCAAATGAGAGTATAATGAGACTGAAATGAGGAACATTACTGTAGTGGGGGCCTTGGTGAACATAAATGAAGGAAAACCATATGGAAGAGTGATTCAGAAATGTATAGGAATAGCTCTATGAGGTGTAAAATCCAAAGTAGCTGTTTACTGAAAATTTCTGGCGTATGGCAACAGCGATTACATAAATCATGTTAGGGATAGCAGCAGGGTTACTGCAAACATGTATGTATGTATGAAGCCATCCTCATAACCAGTAGCCATGGAGGTGTGCATCATTGGCTCTTGCATTGCAGAGTTATCTTACCCATCTCTAATATTTCATTTCTACATAACACAGAAACAGTAGATTAGTAACAAGTGTACAGAGAACACCATGCAGGAGCTGGTACCGATGCATTGCCCTAAAATGTAGGTTCATGAGATGCATGGATTACCCATGCCAGTGAACACAAGCTTTGAGAATACTGGCTACACTGGCCTTCCAGCAACCAATGGGGACACAGAGGATATATCCCAAGCACCATTTTCACAATGCATTGCTACATCATATGATGGAGCACATGTGATTCCCATGCATTAGCTGTGGCGGATTTAGGACTGGGCACAGTGGCCACCCCCTTTTTAAAGTCAGTGTACATCCATGGCATGAAAATAAAAAGAAACACACTTTTCTTTTGTTGAAGTCAGAAAATGTACAGCAAAGAGTGTACATGTTTCAGTTTCAACCAGTGGCGGCTTTACTGGTAGTGCTAAAGTGCCCTGTTATAATCATTCATCTCTCAACCATATCACTTTTAGAGGTATGTTCTCCTCTTCAGCCTTGCCATTTGCCATTTTATATTTTTGTTTGTTTGTGCCTTGCAAGGGTGTCTTGTGAAATACAATTGAACTGTGAGGATCGATACCTTATCAGCTGATACCCACAGTCCAATCACGTTCCCAAAGCCAGTGTAATCCTACTTAGAAGTTACAGGCAATGCCAGCTGGGACGTTCCTCGAGGTACTTCCATAGATGTGTGTGCTGCATCTGTGGATGGACAAGGGATATTCCTCCAACCCTTCTGAAAGTTTTCCTCTAGCTTTTCACTTGACTAAGTACTCCATTGAGCCAAAAATCCTGAAAATGTTTAAAACATGCCTTGGCTTCATACTGAAATATTCTGCAGTCATCAAAAATATAGAAAAGCGGATATCACTTTTTTCCTTTAAACATGTCGTTGTCAAGACCCCCTCAGCCCTGAATTTATAAATACCAACTCTGAGATTGCCATGCCCCCTAGTTTCTTTATTTAGATGTAGAGCTGGGTATTCCCCTTATGCCAATCATGCTTTGTTTTATTTTAAGACTTAAAAAAGGGAAAATTAAAATAAGATTTATTCAGCAGCTAATGCTGGGAAGCAAGTCAGAAGCAGTTAATGTGACCACGTAATACTCACGGTCATGATTGCCGTTACAGAAATGGCAACTACTTGAAACTGCATTTCCTGGTGAGTAAAGTTCTCAAGCCCTTGCTCAAAATCAGGGACAAATACGAAAAATAATGAAAAAGAAGGGTCAAAATCTGGAGAGATTACAATACTAATCAAATTCACTTATAAAGTCTGCAGAAGAACGTGTTTTGCATTAACGTATTTATTCTGAAGAACAAAACAATGTTTCCCATTACTAACATAAGGGACAAGTGGGGAACTGAGGAAAATCAAGCACAAGGAACAACAGAGGGCTATGATGACTAATGGAAATGACAAGTGTGTTCCAAATGTAGTGGAACAATACTACTGTGTGTGTGTGTGTGTGTGTGTGTGTGTGTGTCTGTCTGTCTGTCAGAGAGAGAGCAAGCAAGACCTCTCAACTGTCTAGAATTTTAATTCATATGTTTCGTCTATTCCTCATAAAATTTGTGATTTTCTGGCAAATGACTTGGATGATCTGAAGACTGAAGTCATTAAATAACAACATACATTTGGGTTTCAGACTTCATATCCTCCAGAAAAATGCATGCTAAGACAAATTCTGTTTTTCTAGCAACTTTGTAAATTTATAAGAGCAATATTTAAAATCTGTCTCTATTTGTGGGCCTTTGTGTCCCCCATCCCACTATGTCAGCCTTTGTGCAGATTTTTTTTGCTAAGAGGTTGAGAGGTATGGTTCAGATATTTTCCTCATATTTTTGGTCTGTTCCTCATAAAATTTGTGCTTTTCTGGATTTTTGTGGCAAATCAGTGATGACTAACTTTACAAAAAAATGACAGACATTTGAGTTTCAGACTTCATACACTTCAGAAAATGCATGGTAACACGAGACCCTTTATTCTAGTAACATTCTAAGTTTATGACAGCAATATTTAAAATGTATTCCTATTTATTTGTTTGTTGACAGCGATAGTCCAACTGGGCTAATGCTCTTTTTCAGTGGAGGCCCCGGGAGAAAAGCTCCATATTAGAAAAATACAAGACAATTAACATGATAAACTAATGTACATTAGAAAAGCTCCACATTACAACAATACAAGAAAATTAATATGATAACGTAATGTACATTAGAAAAGTTTGGCAACATATCCATAATTAGAAAAATATCCCTTATCAGTAAAAATGAGAAAAGAGAGAGAGAGGATAGCAAGCAACAGCAGAGAAAAAAGAAGAAGAAACAACGACAGTAGTGTTGCGGCTATTTGAAGAGAAATTTGAATATAGGGAGGGAGTCAAGGTGAGGAAGGGAGAGTGAACTTGGGAGAAAGTAGTGATAGAGTAGGAACAGGGTTCAGGTGGAATGTTTAGATGTGGTTTGAGTGTTTTCTTGAATTCAAGTACATTGGTGATATTTCTGAGGGGCATGGGAAGCTTGTCCCATTGGGTGGCAGGAGGTCTATGGAATTCCATCCTTTGTGGATTGGTATTATATGGAATTTTTTTCCAAATACTAGGAACAGTAGATTCCCTAATGGGGCAATTTATGAGGATGGAGACTGGGTATGCTATAGATTTGGCAGCAGTCTTTAGCAAGAGGGGTGGGAAATTATCAGCAGATGGGGAACATGGTTTTAGTTTAATGAGAAGGTTTTTAATGTAGCTAGAAGGAACTGGTCTCCGTGCCAAGGGGGAGTTGTGTAGTTGGGTTGTGATAGGGTGTGAGAGATTGGGTAGGTCAGAAGTCTTCATAACTTTTCTGATGGTATCAATTAGATATGAATTGAAGAGAGTTGCAGTTTCTAGGGATGTGTTATTGGGGAATTGGGGATGGGATTGGGTGTAGAGGGAATGCCTGGGTGGGAATCTGGTTGATAGTATTCCACAACTTTTTGGGGTTTCTGGGTGTTCAAGCTTTGTCCCATCGTACTAAGAGGTTGTGTGTGTGTGTATGTAATCATTTGGCACTTCACTATGCCTTTCTTTTGATAGTAAGGATGTCCGCGCTCTCAAAATGTGCGTGTGTGTGTGTGTGTGTGTGTGTGTGTGTGTGTGTGTGTGTGTGTATGTGTGTGTGTGTGCATGTGTGTGTTTAAAATACCCTAATCAGGGATAGCAGGTGGTTAATTTACTTACACTCACATCCTGTACCTTAGTTACAGAAAACAAAAGGCTGAATCCTTTATCCCAACCACCAAGCTGCCAAGTGCACTTCTCAAGGAATTGTGTTTCAGGTGCACGTCTCAAGGAAATGTGATTCAGGTGCATTTTTCAATGAATTGTGAGCTTCAAGGGAAGAGAAGTTTACTGCTGCTCATGCTAAATCTGTTTACAATATGCAACTATTTTGTTTAGCAAATGCTATCACTATTGTGCTATAGAACTGAAAATTATTAATCGTAGCACAACAGATAGCATCCTTGCAAAGAACACAAGAATGTGTGCAAGGGGCCTATGATTTGTAAACAGTCCAAAGGTAAACTTTATCCACCACTGGCCAGATGCATTTTCTTTGAATGTGGGTTTTAATGCTGTTTCAATGAATGTGAGTTTCAAGGGCAGAGAAGTTTTCATTGATGCAATATATTGCTTTGTTTAGCAAATTTCTATCAGCGTTTGTGCTACAAAATTTGAAATAAAAGTTTTATATTAAATCCAGAAGCAAAAACGGAATAAAAGGAACAACAAAACAGGACCAAGCAGGACAGTAGATTCAAAGAACGTTTAATTAATTCAGTAAAATGCAATAAAAGCAGGTACACAGTAAAACACAACCAAAATCCAGTTGAGCGTGCTTTCACCTAGTGCAATACCAAGCTTCCTCAGAACAGAGTCAAATCCATTAATTTCCTTAAATAGTCAATTACAACCAATAAGATCCACAAATCAATTCAAATAAGCAGTTAAAATAAAATAATTCATTAACCCTCTAAATTCCATAGGAAAAAATAAGAACATTTGCCAACACATAAAATGTTTTGATCCCATTCATAAATTGCACATAATTAGCATAAAATATATAAATATAAATTTAAAAAAATATAATGTTAAAAATAAGTAAGTATGAAGGACACACATGCAGTTGTTAATAATTCATAGCTTCTACAAATACCATAAAATCATTCAAATAAAGCAAAACACTAATCTCAAACTTCATAGCAACATCTTAATATAAACAAAACCAGTGCTGAACTTCATAATTTTGCAACCCTACGTTTTAGTACACTGTTAATACTGATACAGTCATTGAGTCCAAGATGTCTGCCCACATCCAACTGCAGCTGCCAGAACAATTCCCTGTATTCCAACATGGACTCCCAACTCCAAACTCGGGGATCAACTAACACCTGTTCCAACACAAAAAACTTTATTTTCATTTCCTTACAGGACAAAGAATGCCTCAGAAAAAGCATTGGGTTCCTTTTCTTTGGATACCTCATATAAATGCTCGTAAACCCTTCTCCTTAATGGTCTCTTGGTTTTACCAATGTAAAAACTCTGGCAGATTTCACAAATCACAATATATACCACCCCTTTAGTTCCACAGTTAAAATACTTAGAAACCTTAATCCTAAGCCCCCTAGATGGAATAAATATTTCACTCTTGTCTAGAATAAACCCACATTGTTGACAAGCTCTACATTTATGGGTACCACATCTGAATCACCCACCTGTGTGATAAAATCCTTCTTTTCAAAAATCTCTGTTTAAATTAGTGTCCCTCCTTCTGACGAAGGTGGTGTGGTTTGGTAGATAAAACTAGTGTCCTCACTGACCATTAAAATAGGCCAATATTTCTTTATAGTGTCCCCTACTTGTGTTAATGTAGTGGAAAAGGTGTGGATAAAAGCCCCCCCTATGTTTGTACTCCACTTCATTTAATCTCTCCAACCCGTTAATACCAGTACCTAACAGGTGAACATTTTTCCCCTGTTCACAATTACCTCATTAGCTAAACAAACAATTATTTGGTTAGGGTATCCTCTTTACAGAAATAGTGAAGTCAGGGTCATACCCTCCTCTAGGAATTCTGAGTTCACACTAGTCATTCTGGAGGCCCTAATCATTTGGCCCTTCACTATGCCTTTCTTTTGATAGTAAGGATGTCCACTCTCAAAATGCAAGTATGAAATTGAGAATGAAGAATTCCTATACAATTTAGACTGAAAACAATTATTAGTCATGTCTTTGTAAAGGGTGATGTCCAAATAGTTAATATTAAAATCACTAACCTATGTGTGAAGGCTAAAAATTCCGTTGAGTGGTTAAGATATATCATACATTTATCAAATTTAACCCTAGGGCCATCCCATAATAAACAAATGTCATCCAAATATCAGGTATAAAATGTAATATAACCCTTCCAGTTAGTGTTAAGGACAAACCTCTGTTCCCAGTAATATAATACACAGTTTGCATATAGGGGGGCACAGGCTGCCACCATGGCAACACCTTTCCTTTGCTGGTAAAATTCCCCATTAAAATGAATAAAATTATTCCTAAGAATGGTATCCATAAAATCCAGAATCAAATTAACAGTGTTTCTATCTAAACCAGATTCTGTCAATAAAAGTTCCCAAACCATTCCAGTCCCACCTCATGCGGGATGCTTGGAAATAATTCAGCCATGTCAATAGTAACTAAAAGAATCTCTGAACCAAATTTATCCCTTGATATTCTTCTCAAAAAATCCCATGAGTCCTTAGTAATGTGTGACACAGTTAATAAACTTCTTTAGTTTCAAATCAACATAAATAGCTAAAGGTTCTGTAATACTTCCAGCTCCGGCTATGATAGGTCTGAATTTCATGTTGTCAATTCCTTTGTGGGTTTTGGGGATCCCAAATATACAGGGTATCCTAGGCTTCTCTACATGTAAGTAGATATATAACTTCTCATCAATACTACCCTTAAGTAGGTGATCCAATAAGTAATAGTTAATGTTAGAGTGAGCAATGCAGAGAAAAAGAAAGAAAAGCTGCTTGACAGTAGTGTTGCGGCTATTTGAAAAGGAGAATTTAGACATATAGGGAGGAGTCAAGGTGAGGAAGAGAGTGAAGTAGGGAGAAATGGTGATAGGTAGAACAGGTTCAGGTGGAATGTTTTAGATATGGTTTGAGTGTTTTCTTGAAGATTAAAGGACATTGGTGATATTCTGAGGTATGGGGCGCCATTGGGTGTGAGTCTATGGAATTCCATCCTTTGTGGATTGGTATTATATGGAATTTTTCAAATACTAGGAACAGTGGATTCCCTAATGGGGGCACTTATGAGGATGGAGACTAAGTACAAGTAGATTTGCGCCCTCAGCAAGAGGGTGGGAAATTATCAGCAGATGGGGAATATGGTTTTAGTTTAATAGTGCTTAATGTAGCTAGAAGGAACTGGTTCCTCGTGCTAAGGGGAGTTGTGTAGTTGTTGTGATAGGGTGTGAGATTGGGTAGGTCGTAGTCTTCCTAAGTTTTCTGGATGGTATCAATTACATAAAAATTGAAGAGAGTTGCAGCTTCTAGGATGTGTTATTGGGGAAGGGATTGGGTAGAGGAATGCCTGGTGGGAATCTGGTTGATAGTATCTCCACAACTTTTTGGGGTTTCTGTGGGTGTTCAAGCTTTGTCCCTTCGTACTAAGAGGTCATGTGTGTGTATGTAATCATTTGCCCTTCACTATGCCTTCTTTACAGTAAGGATGTCCGCGCCTCAAAATGTGCGGTGTATGTGTGTGTGTGCATGTGTGTTTAAAATTCTAATCAGGGATAGCAGGTAAGCCACTCATTACACTCACATCCTGTACCTTAGTTACAGAAAACAAAAAAGGCTGAACTTTACCCAACCACTAAGCCAAGTGCACTTCAAGGAATTGTGTTTCAGGTGCACGCCTCAAGGAAATGATTCAGGCATTTTTCTAATGAATTGTGAGCTTCAAGGGAAGAGAAGTTTACTGCTGCTCATGCTAAATCTGCTTGCTAATATGCAACTATTTTGTTTAGCAAATGCTATCACTATTGTGCTATGAACTGAAAATTATTAATCGTAGCACAACAGATAGCATCCTTGCAAAGAACACAAGAATGTGTGTGCAAGGGGCCTATGATTTGTAAACAGTCCAAAGGTAAACTTTACCAATTACTGGCCAGATGCATTTTCTTTTGAATGTGGTTTTAATGTTGTTTCAATGAATGTGAGATCCGTAAGAGAAGTTTTCATTGATACACCATATTGTTTTGTTTAGCAAATTTCATCAGCTTGTGCCACAAAATTTGAAACAAGTTTTATATTAAACCCAGAAGCAAAATGGAACAAAAGGAACAACAAACAGATCAGTTCAGTGCAGCAGGACAGACTAAAGAACCGCTATTCAATTCAGTAAAATGCATAAAAGCAGGCACAGCAAAAACACACCGTGGCCCAGCAGCACGCCACTCAGCGTATCACCAAAGCCTCCTCAGAATGTATCAACCACACTTCCTTAAATAGTCAATTACAACCACATCCACAAATCAATTCAACAGCAGTTGTAACAACACCATTAACCTTAAACTCCCTTCTAATTCCCATAGGAAAAATAAGAACATTTAGTTAACGACACAATGGCTTAAGTCCCATTCATACTGCACATAATTAGCATAAATATATAAATAGCACTTAAAAATATAATGTTAAAATAAGTATGAAGGAGACATGCAGTTGTTACACCATTCCATAGTTTACAGTCACTATAAAATCATTTAAATAAAATAAACACTAATCTCATTGGTTCACCAGCAACAACATAGGCCAATGTAAACAAAGCCAGTGCTGAACTTCATAATTTTGCAGCCTTGCATTTTAGTACACTGTTAATACTGATACAGTCATTGAGTCCAAGATTTCTGCCCACATCCAACTGCAGCTGCGAGAACAATTCCCTGTATTCCAACATGGACTCCCAACTTCCACCTCGGGGATCAACTAACACCTGTTCCAACACAAAAAATGTTATTTTCATTTTCTTACAGGACAAAGGGTATACGAGCATTTATATGAGGTATCCAAAGGAAAGGAACCCAATGCTTTTTTTTAGGCATTCTTTGTCCTGTAAGAAAATGAAAAGAAAGTTTTTTGTGTTGGAACAGGTTTTAGTTGATCCTGAAGTGGGAGTTGGGAGTTGGGAGTCCAGGTTGGAATACAGGGAATTGCTCTGGCAGTTGAAGTTGTATGCAGGCAGAACTCCTGGACTCAACAATTGTATCCAGTATTAACAGTGTACTAAAACTCAGGGCTGCAAAATTATGAAGTTCAGCACTGAGTTTGTTTACATTAAGGTGTTGTTGCTATGAAGTTTGAGATTAGTGTTTTGCTTTATTTGAATGATTATATGGTATTTATAGAGGTTATGAATTATTAACAACTGCATATGTGTGTCCTGCATACTTACTTATTTTTAGCATTATATTTTTTATATTTATACATTTTATGCTAATTATGTGCAATTTATGAATGAGATCACAACATTTTATGTGATGGTAAATTTTCCTATTTTTTCCTATGGAATTTAGAGGGTTTCAAAGGATTAATGAATTACTTTATTTTAATTGCTTACTTGAATTGATTTGCAGATCTTATTGGTTGTAATTAACTATTTAAGGAAATTAATGGATTTGACTCTCTGTTCTGAGGAAGCCTGGTATTGCACTAGGTGAAAACGCGCTCAACTGGAGTGTGGTTGTGTTTTACTGTGTACCTGCTTTTATCGCATTTTACTGGATTAATTAAATGTTCTTTGAATCTACTGTCCTGCTTGCCTTGGATTTGTGCTGTTTAAATTAAATCCAAATATCTGTAAGTAGTGTAGAAGTAAAGCAGAAAGCAGTATACACACGGAGAGGTTTGAACAGTGTTTATGGTAAATGGGGAGAAATAGCCAAGTAATGGTACATAGGAATGGCTGGGGGGGTCTGAACCATTACCCTACCTTCGGTATTGACCATTTGATCATGATCCAGGCCTGCCTCCTGCACAATACAGCTGTTTCATAAGACTCAATGTCTATGGTGATGAGTTGGTTATTTTTAGTTACTCGTTTCAAGTTGCAACAGGAAATGAAATTACTTTACAAAGGGAGGAACTGGTGACATTGAGGGGTGTTTGTAAATGGTCGTCACTGTTGTGCTTAAAATACAGGTAGCATACTTGCTTTTGATGCAGAAGGCTGTGAGTTCAACTCCCACAGCATGTAGATGGATTGCTGATAATGCATTGCACTTTGCGGAGGTGGTGCTGCAGTCCTGAGTGTATCCTTCTTTGGATGAGATGCCTAATAACTATGAACCTGTTGTCGGTTTGCCATCCATTCCTTATAGGAATATTATCAGCTTACCAATTTTTGTATTTATTTATTTTTTTTTTTGCAACATAGGAAATTTATTTTTCAAGGGCAACAAGCACTGAATTTGTAGATGACACACTGAAATATAAAGTCGTTTGCAACCTCTTCATTAGTTACAGATCTCTCTGATGTGGAATTATTCAGATGACCTTTACCTCTGCAAAGATTGCACACACTGACTGACACTGGTGGATTGTAATGACAGAAGTTTGAGTGGCCTTCTATGATTGAAATGTTCTGAAATGGGCAGTTTTATCATCACTGGGTTTTATATTTTGTTTCATTGCTTACCGGAAAAATGTTCAAAACTACACATTTAAAACACACTAACAAGTGGTGCTGTAGTATACAAGGAACATAATTTAATACATGTATGCATGGTTTTAAAAATCTGTGCAAGGGCCTATAGTTTGAAAATAGCACAAAGGGAAGCTCACTCTGAGACTGTATTGTTTTGTTTAGCAAATGTCTATCAGTGTTTGTTCTATAAAATTTAAAATAAAAGTTTTACATTAAATTCAAGTATCTGTAATCATTGTAGAAATAAATAATAAAACAATATGCACACTAAGAGGTTTGAACAGTGTTTATGGTAAATGGGGAGAAATAGCCAAGTAATGGGACACTGGAATGGCTATGGGGGCGATGCTGTGTTTGAGTCGGCCCAACAATTACCTTGTCTGGGGCCTAATTTGACCATGATCTGGTTCTGGAAAGCAGAATAAATGTGAGTTATTTTCCAGGAATATCATGAATATAGGTTATCTGGTAATAAATATATTAAAAACTTTACGACATAAACACCTTCTGGTACTTCTGTGGTATGAAATCAAAGCATATACAGGGCAGGAAAATGCTGTACGGATAGTTGGTGCCCAACAATCTCTGTTTTTGTAGTTATTTACATTTACCTGTCCATTAAATATGCAGTACTGTGGCAATAAATGAGTATTCTGGGTGACCTTGGCAGGATGTATGTGAAAGCAGAGTATCCCTTGCACAGTGACACAGCAAATCTCATTTCCATCTCACAGCACTTGGTTCTTTGATGAGGCTCTTCACTGCGACTTCTGTATGGAGCCTGCATATTCACTTTGTCATTTTTTTATCCAAGTGTTCTCATTGTCTACAAACTCCCCAAAAACATGCCATGTAGGTAGGAGTGTGGATTTTGTGTGTGTGTGTGTATTTTCCATCTATCTTGTGATAGATGTGGCTTGACAGGGGCAATGTCAGTATGCATGTGACTGTGTAAAATTAAATCACTGATTTTATCTGTAGACACGCACACTATTGCAGGTTAAGTCCTCTGGAAAGCAATAGAAACACAATTAACACACAGCATCTAGTCCATCAGAGCTTATTTGGTCCTACAACTCCCACAAACCCCACACCACCAGCTGTATAAGTTTTTTTTTCACACATATCTAGTAGGAGGTCTCCATCTTCAGCATCTTCACTGGGTTTTGTCTCATCTAAAATCAACCCTTTTCAAAGGTGTTCACATTAAGTTGCTATATCTTGTGTGAGAACTGGTGTGAGTGTGGTCATTATTTCTTTAACTTTCCTCCAGTTATGGATTATAGATTTGTAAACGTTGACTATTGCTTATCTAGTGGCTATATACTGTTCAGGAGAAAGAAACTGAAGTACACTGTTTTAAATTTTCTCATTTTCTCACAGTTAAACATCAGACATATACAGGATGCTTGCTTTTGAGGGTAGACATAAGGAGGAATGCTGTGTATATACGCATCTTATTAAAATGAAACATGTTAGGCGAAGGAGGTCCTAGAATACTGTGCTGCCCATAAGCAAGCATCACCTCTGAGGAAGTCTATGTGAAACAAAATATATGGACTTAGATTTTAGCCTGTCTACTGAGGAAACTCCTGCATTTTAAGCATGTTTAAGTGTTTAGTGAGGTACATGCTGAAGCAGGCATTCAATGATTGCCATAATAAGGGAGAAATAAATTGGAACTACATCATCATTAGACCATGGTGGGATAATACAAAAGATATGTTGTTTAAGTCTAAAGGATTTTCTAACCACCACAGAGGCAACAGAGTCAATGAAGAGTCTGTTATCAATACAGGCAGCCAAGTCACAGACGACTGACCCAGAATTAAGCAGATTGTTAAGTGCAGATTTTCTCCATTTCCAACAGGGTCTGCAAAACATTTTATTTCAAAAAAGCACCCTGTGTATTTAAAGCACATGTTGCTAAACATTTTTATTACATGTGAAACTGTAATCAAAATAGGACATGCTGTTAATCATGTAGTGGCAGGATTAATGGTTATTTGACTTGTAAACCTGAACATCTTGAAAAGATGAAAAGGAAGACACTGAGCTTTTTAGGTTTAACAAAGAGCCAAATTCAAGATGAAATTAAAACAGCATTGTTAATAAAAACTCAAAGTATTTAGTCAGAAGATATATATATATATATATATACAAGAAGATATATATATATATATATATATATATATATATATATATATATATATATATATATATATATATATATATAAGATATATATATATATATATATATATATATATATATATATATATATATACACACACATATATGGAAATATCTGTTTTAGTAACTTCACCTATAAGATAACTACAATTACTAAACTGAGCATTTGCTTTTGAGAAGTTTTTATAACATCTACTTTTGTGATTGCTGTGTCACTCACTTGTACTTAACTATTTGTAAATGTTCTGTGTGCTGCACAGTAAATGCCTATCTACTACCACATCCACAGAAAAACTGAGTGCAACTGAACATGTATTACTGTCTTTTCACACAATGTCAGAACATCTTAAGGTAATCTTTCCACATCCCCCAAACTAGATGTCCCACTTTTCTACTCCCACCATGGTAGTCAATTAACCAGATTGTGTCCCCCCCTTTTGCAGATTCCTGTATCCACCACTGACTAGAGAGGCAGAAACATCACTTTGCAGTCATTTCTTGAAATAGCCCATTTCCCCCACATTACCGTCATGACCCCATGTGAAGAACAGGGAGAATGAGATATCAACTGCAAGAGCTCCTTTCTATAAATTGCCATGTGGTCTGCAATGCACAGGGTGTAAGATACAATGTGTCAGTGCCCCAACCAGGCAATTCCTACTATTCCCACATCTGGAGCACATGCCACCTGTATCAGCAATTTGTGTGGTGCAATATACCCTAATGACAATAATAAGAAACCCTCAGACCATGGCTCAGAATTCATACAGCATGACCCCGTCATAGACCCAAAGCATCATGGCTGATTAAGACCTGCCTACACTGTCTAGATTATAGTGGTGGCATCCTGTAATGTGATCCAGAAACATGCAGCAAAATATTTACTGTGTGCATATGTGTTACTAAAACACCTGCTGCTAAGCAGACAAATACAGCAGGGTAGTGACATTTAAGAACAGGAAGTCTCAGAATCCATAGCAGAGAAGATACATGTTTAGCAGCCCAAGTAGGAACTATCCCCACAGGAGGTGAGTATGGAACTGGGTAAGAGACAGGATCTAGTTCAGAAATATGGGCCAGATTAGACATAACTAACAGTAACAATGATGTATGCAGTACTAACACCAGGCTATGCTATACCATACATGGACAATGTGCAGACACAGCTATCCTATTTAGGATCATTAACAGCAAGGCTTAGTTATCATCACATGCATAGACTGAGGGCCACAGTTACCACTGTCACCAGTGGGCATTCAGGGGGGGGCAACTGGTGTGGGTGAGTGCATTTACCTTGATGTGGTGATTGTGGTGAGCCAGAAAGACTAGTCAGGTAGGGGTGGATTCTCCAGCATTGTGTGTCTGGGCAGAGGTTGTCGATGCTTATGAGTCTGTGGTTGTATGAATATATGCAGCTCTTGTAGAACATGCTGTATAGTGCATGAGTCTCTGAGTCAGGTGTAGATCCCACACTGGAGGTATCTGTGCTGACCATGTATATCCCCCATCCACAGGGTTACTTCCTCTGGGGACTGTCAACTGCATTATTCACAGCACCCACACAGGATGAAGTGCTTCAACAGCAAGAATGGTGGGACATGCTATGGGTGGGTGTGGCACATGCACCCCATCTGCATCCATAATGTACTGCAGCACACTCAAAACACTGGACCTTGATTCAGAAGCACCTGTGAATCCACATAAAACACCCAACTCTATTAATGCACCCTTTCAAATGCTCACATCCCAGTGGTGGTGCAGCTATAAAACACAGTGGCATCCTAAAGGTAAAGGCCACCTTCCTTGAGCAGATTAATGTTTCTGTTGAAGTCCCAAAATACTTTCATGAAGAAAATGGCCATATTTGTTAGGGGCATTTGAGTTAGACTGATTGCACATAATGCCCACCTGGGGTATGGCCCACTGACACCCAAGGTGCTCCATGCCTGTGTAATGCCCAGTGCTAGATATGAGGGATCTGTCATGCCCCTCAGACAGAGATACCAGAAACTCATTCATGTCAGGTCTTAGTGGCTCTGTCAATGACCCCCCCACCCACCCATGGCATTCTACTCCTCTGCCAAGTAGCCTGCCTTGTAACAGGTGTGTGCTATCATGTCACTGACACCATGTCATGTGTGAAATTCATAGGTTCATAGGTTCATACTAGGCTATCTGCCCTAGTAAGTGATACCAGGGGTAAGAATCTGCTTCTCCATTTTTTTGAGCCCTTTGATCCTCTTGGTGAGGTACTTTTGTCCTGCAGGTGTCTGGTAAGGTACATCCCAAAAGGGCATTGTACTCAATTATGGGCCTGATGAGGGATGAGTAAAGAGGCACGATGACCTCCCTGATCTAGACGTGAATCCCTTCATGATTAGGTAGGCTATATAAAATGTTTTTCTAACCACTTTGGCCACGTGGTTGTCAAATGAGAGATTGCTATCAACTTGGGTCCCCAGGTCCCTAATTACTTCTTCTGTACTTAATGGATTACCAGCTATGTGGTAATTTGTGGGCACTTGTTTTTGCCAAAGGGGATGACTATACACTTTTTGGCATTTAGCTTGAGGCCATAGCTCTGGCACCAGTTGTCTGTTTCTATGAGGCCCTTTTGGAGGATGCTTGTGTCGGCTGGAGAGTCGATTATGGTGCCCAGTTTGCAGTCATCTGCGAACTTGGTCAGCCACAGTCCTTCCATGTTGGCCTGTACCTCCGAGAAATATATACCAAACAAGAGAGGTCCCAGGACTGAGCCTTGTGGGATACCATTTGTAACTAGTTTGGAGTCTGACATGGCTCCAGCAATTCTAACCATGTGGGTTCTGTCCTTGAGCCAGTTTGCAATCCATCTAGTGACATAGGGGTTTATATTTAAGCTGGTGAGCTTATCTATAATGCCCGAGTGGGGTATTGTATCGAAGGCTTTAACGAGGTCCAGGTAGGCTGTGTGGACCACCTTCCCCTCATCAATCACCTTGGTGACTGTTTCAAAGAAATCAACCAGGTTTAAAATGCAGGATCTGCCCTTAACAAAGCTGAACTGGGTAGGATCCAGTGTCTGTAGGTCCCCAATATCTTTATTTATGAGGTCCATGATGTTCCTTTCCATAGCTTTGCAGACTAAGCTAGTCAGGCTTATGGGGCGATAGTTTCCAGGATCCATTGAGGCACCACCTTTATGGAGAGGGACCACTGTTGCTGTACGCCACTCTTTGGGCACATATCCTGTAGTAAGGCTGAGATTGAACAGTAGTTTTATGTTTGGGTTTAGCTCTTCTTGGAGTTCATGTAGAGCCGGGACACCGTCTGGTCCCATTGATGCTATGTTTTTGCTTTGGAGAGCTCTTGCCTGGGCATCGGAGATGTCAGGGGGGCAGCACTCTGGTGGGATAGATTTTTGCCCTTTTGGGGGGGAGGGGTGAACCTGTCAGCTAGGATGTTGGCAAAGTCTGTGGGTGCAGTGTATCTTTTGTCATTTTGGACTAATTCTGAGCATATCTGGGAATTACCTCCCAGGTTCCTAACATAACTAAAGAAAGCCTTGTGATTATCCTTAGTGTCCTGTGCAATTTTTCTCTCAAAGCTGGCCTTAGACAATTTTATGAGTGCCCGTAGTTTTTTGCTAATACTGATCTGTGATGCCTTCCCTTTTTGGGATTTTGCTCTATCATTTAGTAGCTTCCTCCTTCTATTGTATAGTTTGTTTATGGCTGGGGTCCACCAGACAGGACGTCTGCCTTTGGAAGATTGGGTCTTGGTTTTATCTGGGATCGCATGATCCATGCATTCCTGAAGGTGTTCATAGAATGCGTTTATAAAGGATTCTGCGGTCTGGGCCGTATTTTCCACAGGCCCAGGGGTTTTGAAGGATTCCACCTTGTGTTTGAGGAGTGTGAAATTTGCTTTAGAGAAGTTTTTCACTGTGGTTTTCTGGGCAGGGGGTGGGGTCGGGATGTGAATATCCAGTGAGATTAGTTTATGGTCTGATCTTACCAGTGAGGGATACACTTCTGGTCTGGAGCATAGAGTCCCCATGTTGGTGATGATCAGGTCCAGTATGTTTTCCCCTCTTGTGGGAGTGGTAACAAGTTGTTCCATAGCATTTGAGTTTATAAATTCTAGGAACCTTTGGGCTAGGGTGTTGGAGCTAGAGTAATGCTCCCAGTCTATGTTTGGGTAGTTGAAGTCGCCCAATATAATGGTGTTTGGAGAGACCTTCATATTTTCCAGTGTTCTCAGGAAGGCCGGTGGGGTTCCTGGGTTTGGGAGGGTGGTCTGTAGCAGGCTATAAACTGGAAGGCAGTTTTACCCACTGTTAGTTGCACATGGATAGTCTCTGATGCTTTGTGCTTTGCCACCAACCTGGAGGTGTGGGTATCTTTGATGAATATCGATACTCCCCCTCATTTTGTGGTTTGGTCCAAGTTTTGGGGCTGAAAAGCATGGTATGAGGTATAACCTGGTAGTGCTGGGGTGCTCGGGAGCCCTGAACCAGGTTTCTGTTACTGCACAGATATCGATGTTCTCCATGCTAAGGAGAGTTTCGAGTGCATGCATCTTGAGGTTTAGTCTTCTGGCATTGAGTAGCATTACTCTTAGTTTCTTATCCCTTGTGATACCTATGGAGGTGGGTTTGTCTTTTGAGCCTTGCCTAAAAAAGGCACTATAGGGTAGCAAGAGCCTTTGCCAATATCCGAAAGCCCAGGGGTGACAGGTGCAAGCCGTCCCTAGCGAAGCATCGTGGCTTGTCGAGCATATCATCCCAAGCTGACAGGCATTGGATCCCCTTTGAATGACACCAGTACGTAAGCCAATTGTTGAAATTGATCATCTTGTCTTCATATTGTGGCATCATTCTCGGTGAGGGTAAGATGCTACTCAAGGTCAGGGTCATACCGGCCTGGGCTACATGCTCAGAGAGATCCTTTATGTCTCTTTTCATGTAGTCCAGGGAGGTACGTCTCAGGTCATTCACACCAGCATGGACAATGACTGAGTCATATTTGTACTTGCCTTGGAGTGACCTGAGTGCTTGTGTTATGTGGCGGATCCTAGCGCCCGACAGGCTGCTCACCATGACCCTCTCCTTGTTTTATGATCACAGACTGCAGTGACCTCTTCAGCAGTATCCTGCCACATACTGTGATGAAAGGTCCAGTCTTTCTCACTGGAAAGAAGAATCCACTGAACATGACTGTAGATGGTCTGCAATTTGGTGTTGTCATTCTCTGCCTGGGAGAAATTCATTGTCTTTCTGTCCTTCTTATGTATTTTTCCCTGAAAATTTGAGAACAGACACATGTAAAGCTATCGATGTGCTACACCCCACAAAACTACATCACATTGTGCAATTGGATGCAAATACTGATATGCACACTGCTGCCATTTACAAATTCCATAACTGCAGTTGTGATATACTCTTTTGTTCTTTAGTACTGCCATTTGCACAAGTAGATTCTTAATTAGATCATTGTCACAGTACGATATGATGCCTCTTAAACTGATAATTACCTTAGAAATGCATATCACTAGTGGACATAATGCATTAGCTGTTGAGTAACCGCAAAAGGCAATCGCAGGGGCTGACATTAACAAGTATAAGTGGTACAGAATGCAGCATTGTTGCACTGTTAACAAGTCACAAGAAATTACCTCAAAAACAGCTAATAAAAGAGAATTGGTGATTGTATGAATAAGGCTTGTATGATAAATGGTAGGCAGGTTTCCAAATAGTACAAAAATGTGATTGATATAGATTATATATATAGGTTGCTAACAGTGTTACTGTATTTATCAGGTAAGACATGCCAAGGATTGTAGTACTGTTATCTGAATAATAGAAGTCGCTTCTCTGACTGTGTTATAACTCCTAAAAACGTATTTACTCTAGAATTTTATCAGCTGCTCTTCTAATGTGTTAGAAAAGTTGTCACCATTATTTTAATGGTGCTAAAGATAGAAATATCATTTGTATAATAGTAGACACTTTTTTGACTGCATCATACAAAATTAATTAGTATTTACTTATTATTATTATCTGCTCTTTTGATGTGTTAAAGAAATTGTAGTCACCTTATTAATTGGGTAACGTTCATCCTGCCATTAAGCTAGCATATCATTTAAGCTGGACTGCAAAGGTCTACTCTGAATGACTAGGCTAAAACCTAGCAAAGTGTACGGCAGAGAATTTGATTGAGCTGTTAGACTTTTGTCAGTATTACCCTGTATTTTCATTTGTTTTGACTGTTTGTTCTCATATCAGATTTTGAACATATACTGTTAGAACAAAGCTCATTAACATCAGTTACATATTTGGTATGCCTGACAGCGCATCGTTAGAAGTTAGAGTTATACCCATTGACCTATGAGTGTTAGTGGCATAGCCTAGTCTCATTAAGGATTACTTCACTCACTCAGAATACTTTTTTAGTGGTGTAGTCTTCTCCTAATGTACTTTTTCTCTCTTACAGCTAGCAATAGCCTCGGATTAGAAGTGGGTGGTCTCCTACTGAACTGAACCCAAATCCTTCTAACTCTCCTGACTGGAATATACCACATAACCTCCCTCTGCCTGCAAGGACACCTATATTGTACAGAAATTGTGAAGTGTAGGTTTTACTACTTCTTAATGTATTAAATATGTGTAACCTTTACCACTTGCTAGCACAACCGCACGGACAATTTTTACTACCCATATAATAATATTGCCCTTTTTACTTAGACCTAGAAAACATTGGGGTACATGCTTTCTTACTTTAGCCACTAGATGGCAGCAGATCCCAAGATATCCGGTCTTATAAATTGACTATTTCCAAATTTAAAAGTTCTATTTTTACTAAATCTCCTCTAGCACGCCCCATTTTTACCCTTTTCCATACCTAAAGCAAGCTAGCACAAAACATAGTACTGTTATCAAAATTGCTGTGTGACAGTATTAACCATAAGGAAGTCCATTTGGTAATATTAGCTGTTAAATTTTAAAAGGAACTGATCTGCCTGGTAGATAGCACAAGCTATCCCTGATTGGTTGATTTTTTTTAGTAAGCACAGTAGGCTCGGTTTGTCCCCGCTCCATTCGCCCTCGCTACGCTCAGGCTCACTCTGCTCCCCTACCCTACCCCCATTCCCACCCACCCACACATCAATTACCTATATACCACACCTTACCACTCCCACCTCCATCACACCACCCCAACCTATCATATCATCTATCCAATTGGGCTTCAGTACACCTCATATTAATACTCTTCAACACCCCCCCATCCTATCCTCTCCGTATAACACCCTAACTAACCTACATCATGATTTCACTATCAACACCCTCACATCCACAACTCTTAATATATACTATTTATATCTCTTCCCTAATACTGCTAACCTCCATTACCAGTTATCAAACCCAAATTAATCACAGACTAATCATCCCAAACAAAGTTACATCCCTCAACATCCCAAACCCCAAATCTTTCACCCAACTAGTACCATACCTCTACCCAACCACCCTTATCCACCACCTCATACATAAGCTACACCTATCACATAGACAATCCCACACTTCTTCTTCTTATCACCTTGTCTGCACACATTGCATTGAGTTTTTTTGTGGTGTCGAAGTTGCCCAGCCGGCCAACCTTCCCACAGAAGGCACACTCACATGCACACCTAGGGCAGTGTATCCAATCCACCTCTTTGGGATGTGGTGGATGGCGGAGGACCCGGAGGAAAAAACCCGCCACACAGGGAGGACATGCAGACACGCACAGAAGGCACCCCAACGGAGAACCTCTTGCTGTGAGGTGGCAATGCTAACCACTGCACCACCGTGGCCGCCCACAATCCCAAACTACCCTAAAACACACAAAACTATTAATAATCTATTTATATTTTAGTTACACTTGCAAACAGCACGCATATGCTGTGGTGACATATATCCCAACCCAGGCCCACTACATCTAGACACACTAATCCCTGACCTGAATTATACCCTACTCCACAGACCCAAAAACTCACTCCTCATCATACATCTAAATGTTAGAAGTATCTCAAAGTCCATGACCTCCATGCCTTACTCTCCTTTTATCATCCAGATATTGTGATACTGACTGAGACTTGGCTAAAGCCTGAAATCCATGATAATGTAATCACTGCACCAGGCTACAATATAATCTGCAGCGACAGAGTAGGTAAAAGGGGTGGGGGAGTAGCTGCACTACACAAACATCACCTCATCCTAGAAAAACTAGACATCACACCCCCAGACCTAGATAACATTGAACTAAAACTTAACCCAAATAAACACATCAATATTATAGGATGCTACATTCCTCCAGGCAACAATATTCCCATTAGAGATAAACTCCTAGATTGGATAGCTAACTCCCTCCCCCAGGAAAATATCCTATTAGGTGACCTTAATATTGACTGGCACAATTGTTCTAGTCAGAACCCTTTCTTACACATCAATTTACATGGACTAACCCAACTTATATCTTCCCCCACTATAACAGACAAGAGAAACAAACACCAGTCTATACTAGACCGGATACTTGTATCACATCCTTTCCTAATATCCCAAGCTGGATGTTTGCCAGACACCCTCAGCGACTGCCAAGCTACATTTCTACTAAGAAGTAAAACTCCCCAACCAACCCAAGTAACTGTGCATGAAATTAGGAATAAAAAACACTTTAACCTATTTAACTTTAACAATGACCTAAAAAGTTATAACTGGACCTCCCTAAAATGCTTAGCCCTCGATGAAGCAGTACTATATTTTAATACTACCTTTACAAATATACTTAACCATCATGCCCCCCAGAACCACAAGAATTAAAACTAAACATGCCCCCTGGCTAACTTCAGATACTAAAACATTCCTCAAAAATAGAAACAAAGCATGAAAAAACTATCATAAAAGCAAATCCCAATTAAATAAACAAAAGTACCTGGAAATACGCAACAAAGCTAAACAACTTATCAAAACAGACAAAATCTCCTACTGCCAAAATATACAGACTAAACGTATAAACAACCCAAAAAATTCTGGGCAGCAGTCAACTCTGTATTACAACCAGGAAAGACATCCACCCCCACTCCCAAAATAATGAAGAACCAAGATAATATTCCCACACGGTTTAACAAATTTGTTACAGAAACTATCCAAATGCTAGCTAACAGCCAACTAAGCCTCAATAACCCCACTTCAACAAAAATACCCTTTCCACCTAAAACAAATAGCAGTCACCAAGACCATACAAAAACTACTCCTAAAACTTAAACCAACCTCCACAGCCGCAGATAAATTACCAACAGAATATTTTCAACTAGCCACTGAAGCTATAGCCTATCCTGTCTCCATTCTAATTAACAGATTTATCTCTGAGTGCAAAGTACCCCAGCTTTGGAAAATATCTCATATAACTCCACTGCACAAAGGGGTAGCTCTCTCGAACTCAATAACTACCGTCCTATAGCTATACTTTTCCCCCATCAAAACTTCTCAAGAGAGTTGTCTACATGCAATTGATGAACTACCTCCTAGAAAACAAATTGCTATCCAAACAGCAACACGGTTTCAGACCCTTTCACAGCACCACCACTGCACTTGCATCATTTACCAACACCATTAATAACCACAGAAATAACAGACTGCTCGTATCTGCCACACTCTTAGATTTATCCAAAGCTTTTGACATGGTCAACCATGAAAAACTGCTTTACTCACTATCCACCCTAAACCTTAGCATCTCTGCTATTTCTTGGTTTAAGTCCTATCTCAATGGTAGGCAGCAAGCTGTAAAATGGTAAAACCAACTCTCTCCCTTATTGCCTGTCTTCCTTGGGGTTCCCCAAGGCTCCATTCTGGGTCCACTGCTCTTTAACCTATTTACAAATCAACTCCCATCCAACATTCCCAAAGCCTTGATAGTCCAATATGCAGATACCACCACCATAATATGTGCAGCCAGCACCCTAGACCTCCTCCTCTCCCAAACACAGGAATACTTTTCCCTAGCTGAAACTTGGATCACCAACCAAAACCTCATTCTTAACCCAGCTAAAACAAAACTACTCCTCTTTAGTCCCCACATATCTTTATCCCCCCTCATATAACTTTACAATCTCCTCATACAACACCCCCATCACCCCTACCAACCATGCCAAAGTGCTAGGCCTAGAAATTGACAGTCACCTTAGATCTGACATACACATTTCCCAGACCATAAAAAAGTTCATAAAAAAATGAGCCTACTCTATTGCAACAAACAATTTCTCTCCAACCACTCTAAAATTATTACAGCCAGGACACACCTGCTATCCACCTTACTTTATGCCTCCCCTGTGTTTACCAATCTCTGAAAAACTGACCTGAACAAACTTGACAACTATTATAAGATAGTTAGATTTGCCACAGCATCACCCCCTAGAACCCACCATTGTGAATGCCTCAAAGAACTCAATTGGTTAGAACTCCCACTAATACTTCAATACAATCAACTATCATTAGCACATAAATGAGTACATCACTCTGACAACACCCCAGCCCTACAACAACTACTCCAACCCTATATCACTATCAGATCCTTAAGATCAACCACCCAACACCTCCTTAAGGTAACCAAATTTAATAATAAGGCAGGTAAATCCATTTACAGCCACTACATCTCTAAAATCTGGAACTCTCTTCCTGCCTACGTAACATGCAATAACTCCTCAACCCAATTCAAGAAACTACTCAAAATACACTTTCTGAATAACAGACTATGCTCCTGTATTACCCCTGGCTAGTAATTCATTACTTTTGATATTTTCAATGGGATTTACAGTTTAACTACAGGCACCTATTGTCCATAAATTCAATGTAAAGTCTTAAACAGGAAGTCTAACTGTACATCCAACTGTACATCCAGATTTTCTAAGGTGTAAGAAATGTGCCTCTTGTATGTTGTAAAATATGCCTGTTATACTTATTGTCTTATCTGTTAACTATAATATTGTTTTGGAGCTTTTCTCCCTGGGCCATATATATATATATATATATATATATATATATATATATATATATATATATATATATATATATATGGACTTTTATAGTGACATATTAGCATTATTTGTGTTTTCAGGATTTTGAGTTTCAGGATTTTGGGCTTTCAGGATTTTGAGTTTTCAGGATTCTGAATTTTCAGGCTTTGGTTTCAGGATTTTGATTTTCAGGCTTATGATGTTTCAGGCTTCTGAATGGGAACCATATATATATATCTCAATATATCAATATTATAGTTAATATATATATATATATATATATATATGGACTCTTTATAGTGACATATTAGCATTATTTGTGTTTTCAGGATTTTGAGTTTCAGGATTTTGGTCTTTCAGGATTTTGGGCTTTCAGGATTTTGAGTTTTCAGGATTCTGAATTTTCAGGCTTTTGGTTTCAGGATTTTGATTTTCAGGCTTATGATGTTTCAGGCTTCTGAATGGGAACCATATATATATATATATATATATATATATATATATATATATCTCAATATATCAATATTATAGTTATATATATATATATATATATATATGGACTCTTTATAGTGACATATTAGCATTATTTGTGTTTTCAGGATTTTGAGTTTCAGGATTTTGGTCTTTCAGGATTTTGGGATTTCAGGATTTTGAGTTTTCAGGATTCTGAATTTTCAGGCTTTTGGTTTCAGGATTTTGATTTTCAGGCTTATGATGTTTCAGGCTTCTGAATGGGAACCATATATATATATATATATATATATATTTATATATATCTCAATATATCAATATTATAGTTAACAAATAAGACAATAAGTATAACAGGCATATATATATATATATATATATATATATATATATATATATATATATATATATATATATATATATATATATATATATATATATATAGGGCTAGCCACCCAGCGGTGTGAAAACTGGCTATAGATGTTGGTCAATGTTGATGTGACACCTCAAATGTTGTGTGCAAAAATGGAAAAAAAGGAAGTTATGAAAGAATGGATGGATCCAGAGGCACAAAATTCACATTTGTTCAATAATAATAAGACTTGTGTATTAATGTTGGAATAGTTATTTTTGTATGTTTTGCTTTTTTAAATCAGTCTATAAATGTTTAAATGCAAAATCATCAGTGTTTAACCTCTTTTCTTGGGCTATCAAATTTACACAGACACCACAGAGGTCAAATATGTTATCTAGGAGATGCACCACTGAAAATGCAGCAGATCACCCCCCCTTATACAAACCCGTAACATATTACTAACTGTCCCCTCCACTACCACATTAATCCAAACAATCCTTAGTCACAAATGCTGACGACTTTACCTGAAAACATGTAACAATATCTACTATAAAAATGCTATTTAAACTTAAACCTTGCCTCAGAGCTGCTGGTAACCTCCCACCTGAATACTTCAAGATGGCTGCAGAAGCCATTATCTTAGTCAGTAGCTATCTTAATCAATAGATCCATACAGGAAAATTATAATATTTTCCAAATAGCTGGGACATACATCATCCCACTGCACAATGGAGGAAATTCTACAGAAGTCTTTAACTTTCATCCCATTGCAATTCTCTTCCATTGCTAAAATATCCCAGAAAAATGAATCTACTCTTAGCTTCTTCACCATGTCTTCTCAGAGCAGCTCTTAACCAGTACTCAACATGGACTCCGCCCGGTCATAGTACACCTACTGCACTATTATCCTTTTTAGATAATATAAACAAGAAAAGGGACTCTGGTAAACGTACCTCTTCCATATTTCTGTATCTGTCCAAAGCCTTCAATACCATCTCACATAGCTAACTCTTTAAATAACTGCTCAGTCTTGGTCTATCCCCTCCCTTCTCTTCAGTGGATTAAAAAGCTGTCTATTTGACAGACTGCAAACTGTTAGATGGCAACATACTTTCTTTTCTTACCTCTCTGTTACCACTGGCATTCCCCAAGGCTCAATTTTTGGTTGAGTTTTTCATTAATAACATTTATAACTCTTCTAGGCAAGCATCAAGCTTTGGCCATGTCCAACCCAGAATTGATAGACATGCTCCACCTAAAAAAAAAACAAATCCCCAAGAGCCACATGCTCTAGGGATCTAAACCTCACCACAACAATAAATAGGACGTGCTGGAGGGATAGATTCCTGTCCCAGAGACTCCACAGGCTTTGGAACAGGATTCAATTCTACATTAGGCAGAGCCCCTCACTAACACTCTTCATGGGAAACAGCAAATTTAACCCAAGGATCACTGCAGTGGCTTTGCTGGACAGAGGCATAGGGAACTAATGGCTCTGATGGACCGAGGCACATGGAACTAATCTAAGGGGGCAGCGAAAGCCAACACATTCTGGCTAGGCTTATAGATGCCCTCGTGCAGATAGCCTAGTACTTATCTATCAATCTATGAACCTATCACTTACCCAATATGCTGATGATGCAACAGTTAGATGCTGATTTGATACTCTGGAGCATCTTGAAATCACACCAGAAGCCTTCACCTCTGTTGAAAACTGGCTTCACAATCCCAATTATTACTCAACCCCCCCAACAAAAACTACTCATACTCCTCCCCAAACCACATCTGAAGGACAAACCTTCTTACTTAAGAATACAGAGATAGAAATTGTATCCCATGCCTGCTTGGTCTGACAATTGATGACAACCTAAGACTTGAGCTCCACATTCAAAATAATGTAAAAAGAACTCACCAGAAACTTGGAATGTTTTATAAACTTAAAAAAATTCTTATCGACTCTCCTAAAACCACCCTAGCAACCACTTACCGCCTTCCGTCATTCTTATATGGCACCCCTATCCTTACCAACTTGCACATATCTGTTAAAACTAAGCTTGAAAGAAATATGCTACAGCAAAGTTGATAAATTTGATGCCAGTAGAGAGTACTATACACATCACTTTAAGGCCCTTAAAAGTATGAACTGGCTTGAAATACCCCACTCCCTGGACTTCATGCAACTAGCCACTGCCCACAACATGATTTATAAAAGATTTATAAACCCATGCCTATCCTGCACAAAGCTTTATTCTTCAGTCCTATCATCCAAACAGACCCCTTCATTCGAATGATAAACAACTTCTCCCCATGTATAAACCTCAAAAAGCAAATGAAAGTAGCCTTTACTGCTACTCTGAACCAAAAAAATGGAATTCTATTCCACAGGCTATAAGAATATAACTTACTACCTTTCCTTCAAGCATCTTCTGAAAGACCACCTATCAAAGTCATGTCTCTGCTCATGCTATACCGTACATCTGGTTGAACATCAATGCTGTCTACTTTGCTCCACCCTATATGTACAGTTTCTTTACCCCTCACCACTTCCTCATCTTCACTTGGCTATCCTACCCTCTCTACCACTTTTCATAACCTCTTCCTATCACTTCCTCCCAATTTATAGTAATCTAGCCTAATCTTTCTCCCCTTTATAATTATGACTAAACTAAACACGACTTTTACTTATTACTACTATGATCTGCCAAAAAGATGCATTCCAGAATTGTATATAGTGTTTTACTTTACATTTTCTCATTGTTCTCCTTAACATGTTTTTTGTTATATCTCTATGCCTTACAATGTTGTTGATTATTTTTGAAATGCATAATTTTCAACTTTTTTTATGTAATGTCTTTGAAAAAAATATTTTTTTCTGTTAAATGGAGCTTTTCTCCCAAGGGCCCTGCTGAAAATGGCCTCTTGTGACCCAGTTGCACTTTCCTGGTAAACAAATGTCAATCAAGCAATCAATCAATAAATACATAAATAAAATGGAGGCCCATAACACTATGGAATACTGACTATAAAATACTTATGAAAATAGTACAAAAAAGGATGGAGAAATTATTGGATGAGATAGTAGGAGAAGGGGTTTAGGGTATAAAAAGAAAGAGAGGGGTGAAAGAAATGCTAATTATAGTGAAAGACAGTACAGATGATGCTGAAAGTAAATAAAGAAGCAAGACTGCTAGGATGGGATTAGCTTGAGTATGTAGTGTTTATGGTCATTGGCTGGTTAGGGTTTCCTGGTCTATGGCTTGGAGTAAGCACCACATTGGTTCTTTTGAGCTTTTTTTTTTCAAAGTTGTTTCAGGTTTCAACCTTCTGTTACTTAAGAGTGTACCTTGTGAGTGTTTCTGCCATTTCACACAGATCTAAATGGGGGAGGGGCACTGACCAAAACTCTGATCTGTGATATATAACAATAAGTATCCTTGGGGGTTTTTTTTGCTTATTTTTACTAGTTATTGCTTTTTCAAGATATTTATAGCAATTATTGTCTGCTGCATACTTTTTACTATATTTTATACCTATAAACTAATCTGCATGGTTGTACTAAAACAGTCTCATTCACACACGTGATAAATAAGGTTTTTACTGTCACACTGTTTGCAATTTTTTTCTAGCTAGTTTCACTGTGTGAGGTATTAACTAGAATTGTTCTCCATTTGTTAAACATCTGTTTGTTCTTATTTCTGCCAAGGAGTGTATCATATAACTGATTTAGTTTACCGCCCTCCCTCTCTATTGGCATCTTGTTCTTATATGTGGTGGCTTTGCAGTTGCCCACCCCTACTGTAAATCTGATCTGGGACACTACGTGTCTAGTGTCACTAGCTCATTCTACCTAATACAGAGAGAACATTTAAGAAGGCCAACTCACTTAGTTTCTTAAACTTGAATTGTCTCTGTTCCTCCTTTCTCTCTTTCCACTTTACTAAAAAAAAACATCTACCATTGCTAGAATCTCGTTGTGTTCTTACTGATTGTGCTTCTCAAACAATCTGGAAATATAGAGCTGATAAGTATATTTTTTAGCACTTTTTAACTGTTCAGAGTTGAATAAAACAACTGAATTCAATTCAGAATACCATTTGAATAAATTGCATTTACTTAAACTGTATTTGCTTTAAAATTGCTACAACTCAAGCTTTCTAGCATGCACTGCATTTGAATTGTTTTTAGTGCTGTTTTAGCTCCTTTTCTGTGAAAAAAAAGTTGTAAGCTTGTTTCCTGCCTTTCCTGTAACTAGTCTAGTTCAGATACAGATTTTCTATATCCAGGACTGTTTGTACACTTCTGAGCTCCCCCCAAGCCTTTCTGTGTTTGAGGGAAGCCTTTTAGTTTATCAGTGGGAGTAGTAAACACTAGGTAGCTTATCTACCGCAAGAGGAGTGGTTTCTGGCCCATAAATTGTAGTTTATTGGCTGTTTGGGCAGTTTTTCCATCTCTTTCAACTTTCTGGTTTGAAAGCTAACATTTGCACTTGTTTCCCACCTTTCCTGTAACTAGAATAGTCCAGATACAGATTTGCTGTATCCAGGACTGTTTTTAAGCTTCTGAACTGTGCCAAAAGTCTGCTCTACAATTTTCCTTTTGATCTGCTAGTTCTGTCCTCTCCTGCACTTTTACTAGCTTATTTGTCTTGCACTTTACAGACTTCTTGTAGTAATTATTGTATCACACAAAAGTGCTACCAGCACTAAACATTCTACAAGAAAACAGCTCCAGTACTTATTATTAATGCCCACCCCCACCAGGCATGTCTAAAGGTCAGTTCCCTGTGTTTTCTCCTATTAACCTGGTGAACTTATGCATCCAGAGGCACTGTAGCAACTGCCTCATGTACACTGACATCCCTCTCCTCTTACCTCCCAACACTCAGACTTGAGAGAGATGCACTTATATATCCAAAATGGAAGCCATGCACTCTCCAACCAAGACTGGAATAGCTGGTCAAGAGGAGGTGGTCAACACTTGCACCACACCACATGCAACACATAGCCCTCCAGAACACACACCAGCACTGCCTTCACATAAAAACACAAACCACACACCCACCTTCACAGAGGCTCAAAATAAAAATCTACCCAAACAGCAGAGGCATCCAAGGCAGAAATGCACTCGACCACCACAACACAACACAACACTAATCACAAGACACATAACTATCCTAAACAGTGTGCCACTCAACCAAAGCCCCTAAGGCAAAACAGCATGACCAACACACTATTTATAGGTGACTCAATAGTGAGGCACACTGATGTCCTACTCACTAGGTTGAATAAGGAGAAAGTAACAGTCAGCTGCCTGTCAGGTGCCAGGATCTGCCACATAACACATGCACTCAGGTCTCTCAATAACAGGTACAAATATGACTCTGTCACTGTACATGTGGGTGTGAATGACCTGGGATGTACCTCCCTGGACTACATGAAAAGAGACATGGAGGAGCTCTTGCATTATGCAGCCCAGGCAAGTATGACCCTAGCCCTGGGCAGCATCCTACCATCACCCAGAATGATACCACAGTACAAGCAGAAAATGATTGATTTCAACAAATGGCTAAGTTTCTGGTGTCATTCCTAGGGATCCAGTATTTGTCTGCCTGGGATGACATGACTGACATACCTCAATGCTCTGCCAGAGATGGCCTGCATCTGTCACCCCTCGGCTTCCAGATTCTGGCCAAGGCTCTTGCCACCCCTATAGTGCCTTTTTTAGGCTGTGTTCCGAAGACCAAATGACCACCATAACAGCTACAAACAAATGCAGTCTGAGGGTCATGCAGCTCAATGCTAGAAGTCTAAATCTCAAAATGCACTTGCTCGAAGCACTCCTTAAAATGGAGAACATCAACATTTGTGCTGTAACAGAGACCTGGTTCAAAGTAGCAGAAAGCACCCTTGCACTACCAGGCTATAACTCATTCCACACCTTTCAGCCCCAGAACTTGGACTGTAGCTCCAAAAGCAGTGGTGTTTCCATATTCATAAAGGATTCCATAGTCAGACACACTGACGTCCCACTCACCAGGCTGAACAAGGAGAGGGTCACAGTAAGCTGCCTATCGGGCGCTAGAATCCGCCACATAACACAAGCACTCGGGTCACTCCACGGCAAGTACAAATATGACACAGTCATTGTCCATGCTGGTGTGAACGACCTGAGACGTACCTCTCAGGACTACATGAAAAGAGACATAGAGGAGCTCTCTGATTATGTAGCCCAGGCAGGTATGACCCTAACCCTGAGCAGTATCCTTCCTTCACCAAGAATGATGCCACAATATAGAGACAAGATGATCAGCTTTAACAATTGGCTTAATGTCTGGTGTCATTCAAAGGGGATCCAGTGTCTGTCTGCCTGGGATGACATGCTTGACAAGCCACGCTGCTTTGCAAGGGATGGCTTGCACCTGTCACCCCTGGGATTCCGGATATTGGCTAAGGCTCTTGCCACCCCATAGTGCTTTTTAGGCAAGGCTCAAATTCTAAACCTACCACCCTAGAAAACAAAATGGGAAGAAACTGAGGGTAATGCTGCTCAATGCCAGAAGTCTAAATCTCAAAATGCACGACTCGAGGCCCTTCTCAGTATGGAGAACATCGATGTCTGTGCTGTAACTGAAACCTGGTTCAAGGCTTCTGAGAGCACCCCGCACTATTAGGTTTTACCTCATATCATGCTCCGCCCCAAAACCCGGACCACACCACAAAAGGAGGGGTGTATCCATATTCATAAAGGATACCCACACCTCCAGGTTGGTGGCAATGCACAAGCTTGAAACCATCTAGGTGCAACTAACCATAGGCAAAACTGCTCTACAATTTGTAGCATGCTACAGGCCACCCTCTCAAACTCAGGAACCCCACACAGCCTTCCTGAAGACACTGGAGGGTATAAATGTATCTCCAAACACCATCATATTGGGTGACTTCAACTACCCGAATATAGACTGGGAACATTACTCAAGCCCTAACTTTCTAGCCCAACGGTTCCTGGAGTTCATAAATTCAAATGCCATGGAACAGCTAGTCACTGTTCCCACGAGAGGAGAAAATATACTAGATCTCATTGTCACAAACATGGGGACAAAATGCTCCACACCGAAGTATATCTCTCATTGGTGAGATCTGATCATAAACTAATCTCACTGGAAATCCACATCCCGCCCCACCCCAAACAAAAGACCATAGTGAAGAACTTCTAAAGCAAACTTCACACTACTCAAGACTGGTGTGGTATCCTTCAAGGCCCCTGAGCCAGTGGAAACCACAACCCAAGCTGCGGAAGCCCTTACAAATGCCTTCTATGAACACCTCCAGGACTGCATGGATCAGGCAATCCCAAATAAAACCAAGACTCTTTCCACAAAGGGCAAACGTCCAGTCTGGTGGACCCCAGCCATTAACAAACTTTACAATAAGAGGAGAAAGCTATTACATGATAGAACAAAATCCATAAAAGGGAAGTCACCCCTGATCATTATTAGTGTAAAAAATACGAGCACTCCTAAAATCAACTAAGGCCAATTTTGAGAGAAAAATTGCCATGGATTCAAAGGACAATCATAAGGCCTTTTTCAGCTATGTTAGGAACCTGGGTGGACACTCCCAGATATGCTCAGAATTAGTCCAAAATGATACAAAAATCACTGAACCCACAGACATTGCCAACATACTGGCAGACAGGTTCAGTGCAAACTTCACCCCTCTCCCCTAAAGGAGAGATAACTATCCCAGCCGAGTGTAGCCTCCCGACATCTCAAATGCGCAGGTGAAAGCTGCTCTCTCTAAAGATAAAACACAGCATCAATGGGACCGGATGGTGTCCCCGGCTGTGTGCTACACGAGCTAAATGAGGAATTAAACCCGCACATAAGGCAGCTGTTTAATCTCAGCCTTACCACAGGATACGTGCCCAAGGAGTGGCGACGGCAACTGTTGTCCCACTCCACAAAGGTGGCGCCTCACGGACCCTGGTAATTACCGCCCATAAGCTTAACAAGTCTAGTCTGCAAAGCTATGGAGAGGATCATAATGGAGCTCATAAACAAAGATATACGGCACTTGCAGACATTGGACCCCACCCAGTTCGCTTTGTCAAGGGAAGATCATGCCTTTTGAACTTGGTCGACTTCTTCGAAACAGTCACCAAGGCCATTGATGGGGGAAAGGCAGTCCATACAGCCTACCTTGACCTTGCAAGAAGCTGACACAATACCCCACTCGGTATTGTAGAAAACTTACCAGCTTAAATGTAAACCCATATGGCACAAGGTGGGTTGCAAACTGGCTTAAGGACAAAACCCACAGGGTTAGAGTTGCTGGCGCTGTGTCAGACTCCAAGCTGGTCACAAGTGGTGTCCCACAGGGCTCGGTCCTAGGCGCCCTATTGATTGGCATCTACTTCTCAGAAGTACAGGCCAACATAGGAGGACTTTGTTGACAAAGTTTGCAGACGACTGCAAACTGGGCCATAGTGGAAAGTGCATCAGACACGGATATCCTTCAGAAGGGACTCACGGAAACAGATAGCTGGTGCCAGAGCCATGGCCTGAAGTTAAACGCCAAAAATGTATAGTCATACCCTTCGGGAAAACAAGGTAACCCCAAGCTACCATATAGGTGGCAATCCACTAAGCACAGAAGAGGTTATCAGGGACCTGGGGACCCAGGTTGACAGTGGCCTTTCTTTTGACACTCACATTGCTAAAGTGGTTATAAAGACCTTCTACATTGCCCACCTGATCATGAAGGGATTCACATCCAGATCTAGTGAGGTTATTGTTCCCCTGTACTCTTCACTTATCAGACCAATGATCGAGTACAATGTCCCATTCGGGATGTATCTCACCCAACATCTGCAGCAATTGGAGAGACCCCAAAAGTTCCTCACCAAAAGGATAAAGGGACTCCAAAATCTGTCATATGCTGCCAGATTGAAGAAACTCCAGCTCTATTCAGTCGCATACCATCTGCTCAGAGGTGACATGTGCCTGACATACAAGGCCATGTCCAACCCGGAATTAATGGACATGCTCCACCTCAAAAAATCCAAATCCACCAAAACCACTAGAGCAAGCGACTTAAACCTTAGCACGGATATAAATAGGATGTGCTGGAGGGATAGATTTATCACTCAGAGACTCCCTATGCTGTGGAATAAAATCCCGGTCCATGTGAGGCAGAGCACCTCGCTGACTCTGTTCAAGAGAAATCTAGACCTGTGGATGGGAGATCGTAGGTTTACCCCGGGAATCATCTCTGTGTCACTGCTGGACAGAGGCACAACAAACTAATGGGCACAGTATTTTTTCATATAAGGGGTGGCGTAAGCCACAAAAATCTGGGCTAGGCTTATAAATGCCTTAGGGCAGATAGCCTAGTATAAACCTATGAACCTATGAACCTATGTGCACACCTCCAGACTGGTAGCCCAACATAACGCATCAGAGATGCTTCAGGTGCAGCTAACATTGGGTAACACAATGATTGAGGTTGCAGCCTGCTATAGGTCTCCTACCATGTCCCAAGACTCACACTCCATGTTCATAAGCACCCTGGAGAATATTAAGGTCCAACCTAACACTCTCATACTGGGTGACCAACTATCCCTCCATTAAATGGGAAAACTACTCATGTACCAATACACTAGACCAACATTTCCTGGAATTCATTAATTCCAATGCCCTGAACTACCTCATTCTTACCCCCACTAGAGGTAGCATCATCCTTGACCTGGTCATTACCAACATTGGTGACCATTGCTCTACACCAACAGTCAACTCCTCTCTGGTTAAATCAGACCACAAACTAATCACCTTGGAAATCCACATCTCTCCCATCTCCCCCACCCAAAGGTAACCACCATGAAAAACTTCGCCAAAGCTAACTTTGGGCTCCTAAAAACAGAAGTGGCTAACTTCAAGGCACCCATGCAAATGGAGAATAGTTGCTTGACTGCAGAATCATACACCAATGCACTGTATGAACACGTACACAAATGCATAGATCTCGCCATACCCAATAGAACCAAGATGTTCTCCTCCAAAAAGAGGAAGCCAATCTGGTGTCCCCTGCCATAAACAAACTCTGCAACTGGAGGAGAAAACTGATGTGAAATAAGGTGAAGTCCCAAGACTGGAAAAACTCCCTTATCAGTCTCAACAAAAATGTGAGATCCCTCATCAAATCCTCTAAAGCTAGCTATGAAAACAGGATTGCAGCAGATAGTAAAGACAACCACAATGCCATCTATAGTTATGTAAAGATCTCCACGGCAATACCCAGATTTGTTCTGAGCTACTGCATTCAGTGCCAATTTTACCCCCCTAAAGGACCAATCATAATACCAGTAGATTACCAGGCACCCAGTATTACTGCTGCACAGGTTAAAACAGCACTGTCCAAGGCCAAGAATACAGCTTCTATGGGACCGGACAATGTCCCTGGCTGTGTTCTACATGAACTACAGAGTGCACTAGCACTTCACCTGTGTGCCCTGTTCAATAACAACCTCACCTCAGGCTTTGTCCTTACTGAATGGTGCACTGCTATAGTCATCCCTCTCTACAAATGAGGAGTGACTACAGACCCTCTGAACTATCACCCCATTAGCCTGATGAGTCTGATATGCAAAGCTATGGAATGCATCATCATGGACCTAATAAACAAGGATATAGGGACTCTCCAAACTCTGGATCCCACACAGTTTGGTTTTGTGAAGGGTAGATCATGCCTGCTCAACCTGGTTGACTTCATTGAGTCAGTCACCAGAGTTCTGGATGAAGACAATGTAGTTCCGTACAGCCTACATTGATCTGGACAAGGCCTTTGAAACCATTCCCCACTCAGGAATCATAGAAAACCTCACTAAACTAGGCATCAACCCCTATATCACTAGGTAGGTTGCAAACTGGCTCATAGATAGTTACTTTCACACTGTGGTATTAAACCAGGTTAACACAATTTGTAGTACACTGTGGGGTTTTGGGTTATACATTGGCCAGTAGATGGTGATATTGCCTTAGATAATATACATGCAAGCTATGGGAATTGCTTGTTCACATACCTTTTTTTAAATATAATTTTTATATGTATTTATATTGGCATAAATAATATTAACAATGTGTATTTATATTTTATATGTAATTCAGTATATGTTTTAAGTAAGGTTTTATCTTGAATGTCTTATGTTTATGTATTACTATTTATGAAGCTTAGACACGGATTGGTAGGTTTTTAATTAATTGGATTATTTAAGACAGTTGAGGAAATGTTTGTATTTCTGATGAAGTCTGTTTGGAGACGAAAACATGAAAAGTTGTAGCTTTTATTTCATTAAAGAGGTTGACTTTATCCTTGACTTTGAGCTCTTCCTTGCACCTTTTGGCTTTGCTATTGGTGTTTTTTGGTGGAAGTTATTCCTCCCATTTTGCTTGTTATTAGTTAAGTTGGGAGCTATTATTAATTCCCCAAGTGATGTTGACATCCTGCAGAAAGGCCTCACTGAGACCAACGACTTGTGTCAGAACCATGGCTTTAAGCTCAATGCAAAAAATGTGTCGTCATCCCCTTTGAGAAAATCTAAGTTCCCATGAATTGCCACATCAGTGGTAGTCCACTGAACACAGAAGGTGTTATAAGAGATCTGGGAACACAGGTTGATAGCAACCTCTCGTTTGACCACCACATTGCCACTGTGGTCAGAAAGTCCTTCTATGTGGCACATCTCATTACTAAGGGTTTTGCATCCAAGAAGAAATAGGTCATTGTCTCCCTCTACTCTTCCCTCATGTGGCCAGTCATCGAGTACAATGTCCCATTTTGGCATGTACCTCACTAGACACCTGCAACAATTGGAGAGGCCACACAAGTACCTCACAAAGATGATCCTAGGTTTTAAACAGTTGCCCTATATGGACAGACTCAAAAAAGCTCCAACTATTCTGTCACATATCGCCTACTTAGAGGCGATCTCTGCTTGACTTACAAAGCCATGTCTGATCCAGCTCTGTTAGAAATGCTACATCTAAAGAAATCCCAGTCCCTCTGCACCACACGCTCCAGAGACCTCAACCTCATTGCCACAATCAACAGAACATGCTGGAGGGAAAAGTTCATAACCCAGAGACTGCCCATGCTATGGAATAGACTTCCCATACATGTCAACAGAGCACCTCACTGGCCCTCTTCAAGAGGAATCTTGATGAGTGGATGGAAAATAGACAATTCACCCTGGGGATCACTCCAGTGGCTCTACTTGACAGAGGCACTGGGAACTAATGTCAGGTGGCACGATGCCAGGGTAATTTTATGAGCTAGGCTTGTAAAGGGCTCCAGGGTCATTAGCCTAGTATACACCTATGATGCCTATGACACAGGAGAAAAAATATTAATGGGACGGGAATGGAGTGAACCCAAGTGAAACAAGGGTGAATGGTGACATAGGAGAAAAAAATATTAATTTAAGGGGAATGGAGTGAGCAGAGTAGGATACAGCTGCTGAGAATGCTTGGAGACCTCAAAACAAAAAATCAGTGTATTATACTCATAGCAAGTCAGTACTTCAACCCAGCTATTGTACACAGCTATAAGGGTATAAAAGTCCAAAGCACAGCAGATTTAAAGGGTATAGTGCTTAATAGTGTAGAGTAATATTCTTAGCTAGAACTTGTGCCTTTGAGTTAAGGATGTTAAACTTTCCCTCTGAGTGCAATGCAGAAGGTGTGTGGGGGGGGTGCTTAATGGTCAAATGACAGCTATTAAAGTGTGTGGTGCTTAACAGTATAGTATAGTATAAAACTGTTAGCCAGACTTTGTTTCTTTGAGTTAAGGAAATTTGAACTTTCCCTTTGAGTGTGATGCGAAAGACAGACTGTGAACGGAAAAAGGTGAAGGATCAAATGACAACTATCAAAAGAGAGGCTATTATTCTTATGCTAGTTTAGGGTAAATGCTAAGTTATACATTTATCCAGCAGTACTGGGCAGGCTTTTGTGGGTCATTAGGTAGGGTAATATTGACTGTGCTCTCTGTACATTTAAGATGACACACTTATACCATGTGTATACGGTATCTATTTTAGCAATGACATGCTCAGCGATAGTGTAGGCTGTCCTTGCCTAGTTCAAATATGCAGTGATGGAGGTTTAAAACAGTAAAACTGTTATACATTTTATCTTTCCTTTTGTCCTTTTTCAATATAATGTTTTTCTCTCTACCACTTCTTCCCTTATGCCTTCCTTCACCATTTATTTAACATTTAAAAAAAAAACACTTGTTTTATTCATTCCCTTATAACACTCATAACTTAAACCATCTAGATCCTGGTACTGGCACTCAAACATGGCTTCTCTATTTCTTCTATAATGATGTCATTTTCTTAAAAAAATCCTTACATTTTCAGATTTTTTTCACTTTCCATTCCTCTTGCTCATCCATTTCTTCTTCTTCATACAGTTTCTCTACAAAACTATTTTACCTTGCTAACATCTACTTGTTTGTATTTTACATTTCCTTTATCATCTAAGCATCCATCCATCCTTCTCTCATTTTTATTTCTTTTCCTAAGTAAGGAGAAACCTCCTCTTTCTTTCATAGCAGACAAATATCTGCCTATGTAACATGATTTTTACATTTCTCTATTCTTTTCATACAGTCATTGTTTTATTTCCCCTATTTTGTCACCTACTTTATTTCTTTATTATAACTCCATAAACGTTCTTTAATTTTCAGCTTATTTCATTATTCTTCTTTCCACTTATAAATATATTTTTATACTTCTGCTTATACACTACCCATCACTGTATATATTTTTTATAAAATGGCCTCATTCTCTTTTGATCTTTCTATAACATTTCTCTCAATATTTCTTCCTCCTTTTTAAACTTTGCAGGTAATCTCTTTATTCCTTTTCCTCTTTTACTATTTTGCTTTCTTCCCCTATTCTAGTCCATACTGCTCTATGATCTGAAAATTCTGCCATCTGTACCCCCAATTATTTCTTTTACGCCTTTAGAATAAATTATATAATCAGTTTTAGTCTTAAGAATCCCCTTTTATATGTCCATTCTTTATTCTTTCCCACTTTTAAATTTCCACAGTTTATTATATCCATTAACACCTTAATATCTTGTGTTATTTCTTTCCTTTACTTGGGTTAAAGTTAAAATCTCATAACATCATTACTGACATGAACCACCACACTGTAGAACAAAGTGTAGCTATGCACTTTAAGGAACACCATAAAGGAGACCCACAAGGGGTTACAGGCAACTGTTTTGGAACAAGTAAATATAGGTTTAGTACTGATGAAAAAATAAACAGTTAAGAAGGAAGGAAGGAAGCAATATTTATTTTAAAATATGATACAATGTTTGCAGGAGGTTTGAATAGGGAATTCGCTTGGAAGCATTTAATATAAGATGGTTAAAAAGAATATTAAAAGTTAACCTTTTACTTTGCTTTTTTAGTGAATTCTTAATTGGATGATTATTTAATTGATCAGATGTATGTATTTAAGCGCATGCTTACCAGCAGAAAGATGTACTCTAAAAAGGCTTTTTTGAAAGCTGAGGTGCCAGAGAAGTGTTACTTGCTCTTAATGGTATAAGAGTTTGAAGTTTTGCTATTAACTTTTAATGCAGTAGCTATTTTTTTATTTTAATAAAGCAGTCTGTGTACTAAACTGAGTGAATTTATCTGGCCTGAAACTTGTGTTGTGAGATCATTACTGACATATTTACCAACACATTTTTTTTATTTATTCAAATAAATGTTTTCTCTCGATCATATTAGTATAGCTATAAATCACTACTACTCTTATAAATTTTTGTCTGATTATCAAATCACATACCTCTAACCCATCCTGGTACTGCTACTGATGCATCTAAAATTCTTATTTCTTCATTTTTATAACAATTTCTGTTCCAGAGCATATCTCATTTCCTACCAACCAACACATTTTCACACACCCCACCCCCAAACTGCCTGTATGTTTTTTTTTTTTTTTTTTTTTTTTTTTTTTACATCTAGTATCTAGCAAGCAAGCAAAAAACATTTTTTATTTTTTTACACTTTTCCACCACCACCAAACCTCTTATATCATTTGTAATGTTATTCACATTTAATGTTAAAATTCATATGTCATCCTTTTCCTTTTTGCAAGTGTTTTACTTCCAGCTCTTAATTTTCTTTTCCTCCTTTTAAGTTTCCCACTAATTAAGTTTTCACTATCTTGTTCTTCTCCTGTCCCTATTTATCAATCTTCACTTTCTAAAATTACAAATCTGTTCCCTTCCTGTGTATTAATAACCACACTTTCAACTATTTCTTCACTAAGCACCTCTTCATTGGTGGATCTTTCTTCAGTATCTTCTCCATACCACTTTCTCTTTCAAAATCTTCTGTAATAATATTTTCAACTACGTCTTTCTTCTGAGCTTTCGTTTTCATGTACTCTTTCATCGTCTAATATGGGACAGTCAAACCAGAAGTCTAAATTCTTTACATATTCCACAAAAAGGCTTACAATCTTTTGTTGTATGCCCCCTCTCCCTACATTGGCCACACCTTCATTTGTTACAGTCTTGTACTGAATCATTTTTATTCCCACAGATATAACATGATTTGGGTTGACCCCAGTAACTGACAAATTCTCTCTCGTAACATTCACAATTACAGTATTTAAAGTATGTTGAATTTTCCCATCCTTAACATTCATTGTTTCCCACACTTCCCAACCCCAAGCCCATAAATTTCTTTAATCACATATATATTTTTTTTTATTTCATGCACTTTACTACATAGTAAAAGGAAAAAACATTCTAACTCATGCTCAATATCTTAGTTGCTAGGCTTCTGCTACATACTTACAATCAACTGCGTTACTAGCCGAGTTAAGTACAAACTTGCAATGTTAAAGACTGTACTGCATTTTATTTTTCTATTTAATTGTTTCATTAAATATTGTGGTCTGTGTCATTCTCTAGTTATTTATTTTTCTGTTTAATTGTTTCCTAGAATACTGTGGTCTCTCTCTGTCTCTGCAATAAGTGGGGGTTATTGTGTTTCTCTTCATTGATATTCAGTGTTAAACTCTTAGCTTAGAGGGTTTCTCTGTATTTATAAGTGTTAGTCACATATCTTTGAATTTATTACTGCTCAATATCTGAGTTGTTTGGCTTCTGCTACATACCTACAATCAACTGCATTACTAGCGGAGTTAAGTACAAACTTTAAAACCAGGACCAACACAACTTCAGGTAAAAACAAATAATTTAATGGAGGTAAGCACTGTCATGCCTCACAGGCACTTCATCAGACAAATTACAACAATAGTGACACCAAATTTATAACAAATCTAATTAATTACACAACCAATTAATTTAAAAGCACATAACCATTCAGTCCAGGAGGTTTATGTGCCTGCAGTCATAAAATCCATCCAGTTTCACATCTCTCAATAATATTGTAAACATCCCCTCCCCTCTTATTCATTGCGACACATTGTAAAACTAAAAACTTAAAAGAATGTTGCTTATGTGCTTGAATATGCCTATATAACAGACTTGTGGCATCTTTGTTTTTAATGTACCCAATGTGTTCCAATATTCTCTCTTTCAAGCTCCTGCAAGACTTGCCTAAATAAAAACTCCCACATAAAATGCAGTGGGCAAGATAAACTAAATATCTACTACTACAATCAGAACAAAACTTGGGGGTAAACACATATTCTAAAAAGGATGTTTAAATACCTTAGCATTAGATATGAATGGACAAGCCGTATATTTCCTACAGGTAAAAGTGCCATGTTTAGAAAATTGTGGTCCTTTACTCTTGATATTATTATAACATGCTGTTTAAGTGATCTAGCATTCTTAAAACAGAATTGTGGACTGTCACCTATTACCTCATATGTCTTATCATCTGAAATAAGGACAGACCAATTTTTTCTAATCACATCACATATCTTCCCTACATCACTTGTAAAAGTGATTGTTCTTCTTCTTATAATTAGTTTTGGAGAAGAAGGGCTTAACTGTTCTATCCTTAACTTGTTTCAACTCTTTATTACAATACCTCCTCACACTCAATTCTTGTTTAAATATTTCTAATGCTTCATGCAACTGTGTTTCCTGTGTATGTAGTCTGGATATTCTAAGTGCTTGACCCTTTGTTATATTATTAAATACATAACCTGGATGCATGCTATTGCGATGTAGTTAGTGTAGTCCTTCTACATGATTTTCTATACATAGAAGTCTCTAGCATGCCTCTATCATCTTTGTCCAGATGTACATCCAAGAAATCTATATACTGAATATGAACATTCTTCGTAAATTTTAAAAAACTGGTTGTGCATTCCAAATATGTAATGAAACAGCCCAATTCAGATATTGTGCCCTTCCATAACAGGAAAATATTGTCCACAAAACATATAAAAAAACTTTAAATGCTCATTAAAATCATGAGATATGTAAACCTATTTCTCTTCTCATTGTGCCATCACCAGGTTGGCATAGCTATTGGCATATGCTGTGCCCATAGCTATGCCAACATTCTGTAAATGTACTTGTTCATTAAACAAAGACATTATTTTCTAAAATAAGGTATAAGAGAGCACATATCAAAAAAATCATATCATTTCCATATGAACTATGCCTGTGCAAAAACACTCTAACCGCTTCTACTCCCTCTAGATTGGGAATCACAGTGAATAATGTATTAATATCCATGGTAACTAAAAAGCAATCTGACCCATCATATAAAGAGTTATACTCATAAATCTGCAAGAAAATGTTGTGTATCCCTTAAGATAGTACCGTGTCAACAACTGGTCTTAAATGGTGCTCAACAAAGATGGAAAAGTGGCTCAGTGAGCCAGCCACTAACAGAAACTATAGGTCGCAGTGGTGGATTTGCGACATCCTTGTGTATTTTCGGCACATCATATATCATTGGCATTAAGGGACATTCAACAGAGAAATATTCATACATTTCTTCATCTATCGGCCTATTCATCAGAAGATCATATAATTCATCATTGACAAAACTTATCATCCTATCCATGGAACCTGTTCTCATTTTAATATAAACTGCAATATCAGACAACATAGAATGCATTTTATCATCATACATAACTTTATCAAAAATGACAATCCCTCCACCCTTGTCAGCTAGATGTATCTGTATATTAGGATTGTCCTTTAATGCATTCAAAGCTTCCTGTTGTGCAACAGTAACATTTAAAAACTTCTTCCCTACATTCTCCTGTTTAACACAAAGTAAGTCCCACTCACATTTATTCAAAAATAGTTCCACCGACGCTGAAAACTGTAGACAAAAAACACTAGGTTTCTTGTATACATGGACATTCTTGCCGCCACTTTCCTTAAACATTAGTCTTAACATAACATTTCTGGCAAATAATCTGAGTTGTAACATCACTTCTGTGAAATCTGCCTTCTTCGCTGGTATAAAAGACAAATCTAGATTACGTACACTAACCTGTGCTTACGTTAATTGGACCGAGGACAAGTTAAAAAATAAATTGGAGTCCTTGTTTGCTTCCAGAGCAGTTTCTTTGCTGAGCCCAGCTCGAACAGCTGTTTCCTCTTTCTTTTGTCATTTCTTATGTCCATCTCTTTTATTGGGACTGGTAGCATTGGAAAAGGGTTGATGCTATATGCAGATGGTGATAGTGTCTTCTTTCTTGCTCCTGGCCTCTGACCTTCTCTAGACCTGTAGAGGACTTCTGAACCCAGGGACGTTAACAGTCTTATGTTAGTCTGTAACCCCTCTTGATTACTTGTGGGTGGAGTTTCATCAATCTCCTGCGAGTTAGACGACTTCTGTTCTCCTGCTTTACTATTAACTATGTTCAAAACATTAGAACTGCGGGGCTATACAAATATATGGCCTTTAACAAAGTCATTAAAGTCTCTATTCATCTTTTTACACTTCATAGTTCTCAATTTACTTTTATACGCTGACACATTCATAAGAATTTCTTCAAATTTAACCTTATATACGTCATATCCAGATCTGGTGTTAAATTCTTTCAACAGGTCATCTATTTCATTAGAAAGATTTTCTTCTTCTAGTTTGAAAAAAGTTAACAGTCCCATATAACTGAAGCTTAGTTCCATATTTAGCTCCTGCCATTTCCGAAGTAACTCGGGGAAGGTGGAGCCATGTGATGGAATTTTCAAGACCCGCAAGCCTCTAGGAATAATTTTAAAATGCAAACAGGCTTCCAGATGTAAGCGTTGCCATTGGTAATGCTTCAGATTATATAATTTGTTCTCAATGTCTCTCAACTTGCTGATAAAAAAACTCTTTTTCTGATAAATCAACCATTTGCACAGATTCAGACTCACCCAGATTCAATGAAAAAAGTGGATTCTCATTGAACCGCATAAGCCGGTGTAGTCTACTTGTCAAATCTTGCTTCCTGGCACCTTCTGGTACATAACCCAGTTCCAAATCCAGCCCTTCGGCCATCTCTGCGGCAGCACCCAAAAACAAGTATCTGAAGAATTAAAATAGTGCTGCTGCAGTTAAGTTCCTGGAATAAAAAACTTTGTGGAACACAAAGTAAATCAAATAACTGTAAAACTAGGACCAACATGGCTTCAGGTAAAAACAAATAATAATTTAATGGAGGTAAGCACTATCATGCCTCACAGGCACTTCATCAGACAAATTACAACAATAGTGACACCAAATTTATAACAAATCCAATTAATTACAAAACCAATTAATGACATAACTTCCTGTCTTTTAAAATTGCCTTTAAAGGCACATAACCATTCAGTCCAGGAGGTTTATGTGCCTGCAGTAATAAAATCCATTTAGTTTCACATTTCTCAATAATATTGTTAACATCCCCTCCCCATTCTTCATTGCAACACATTGTAAAACTAAAAACTTAAAAGAATGTTGCTTATGTGCTTGAATATGCCTATATAACAGACTCGTGACATCTTTGTTTTTAATGTAACCAATGTGTTCCAATATTCTCTCTTTCAAGCTCCTGCAAGTCTTGCATACATAAAAATTCCCACATAAAATGCAGTGGGCAAGATAAACTAAATATATACTACTACAATCAGAATAAAACTTTGGGGTAAACACATATTCTAAAACAGGATGTTTAAATACCTTAGCATTAGATATGAATGGACAAGCCATACATTTCCTACAGGTAAAAGTGCCATGCTTAGAAAATTGTGGTCCTTTACTCTTGATATTATTATAACATAATTGTTGTTTTATTTAAGTACAAACTTGCAATGTTAAAGATTATACTGCATTTTATTTTTCTATTTAATTATTTCATTGAATATTGTGGTCTGTGTCTGTCTGTAGTTATTTATTTTTCTATTTAATTGTTTTGTAGAATACTGTGGTCTCTCTCTGTCTCTGCAGTAAGTGGGGGCTATTGTGTTTCACTTCATTGATATTCAGTGTTAAACTCTTAGCCTAGAGGGTTTCTCAAGTGTCAGTCACATATCTTTTAATTTATTACTGCTCAGTATCCGAGTTGTTTGGCGTTTGCTACATACCTACAATCAGCTGCATTACTGGCTGAGTTAAATACAAACTTGCAGTGTTAAAAATTCTACTGCATTTTATTTTTCTGTCTATTTAATTGTTTCATTGAATATTGTGGTTGGTGTCTCTCTGTAGTTATTTATTTTTCTATTTAATTGTTTCATAGAATATTGTGGTCTCTCTCTGTCTCTGGAGTTAGTTTCCCACCTGCCATCCTTGTTCTTGTTCTGGTATTAATCTTGGTGGCTTTGGAACTGCCTGCCCTCCTGTAAATTTGTGTTTGAAAACTCCTCCTGGGTCCATCTCATTTGCTCACTCAACCAAGTACAGTGAGATCATATTTTGACTTCAGACACTCCTACCACACCCATCTGTTTAGCTCTATTCCAGTCTAGTGTCACTAGAGAGAACATTTGTGAAGGGCAAGCCACTTGGTCCTTAATTTTGAATTATCTTCTGTTTCGCCTTTCTCCCTTTCCACAAAAAAAATCTAAGCTTGTTTCCTGCCTTTCCTGTAACAAGTCAAGTCCAGATACAGATTTGCTGTAACCAGGACTATTTGTAAGCTTCTGAGCCCCCCAAGCCTTTCTGTGTTGGAGGGAAGTCTTCTAGCTTATCAGTGGGAGTGGTATGCACTAGGTAGCTTATCTACCACAAGAGTGGTTTCTGGCACAGAAATTGTAGTTTATTGGCCTTTTGAGCAGTTTTTCCATCACTTTCAACCTTCTGGTTTAAAAGCCCAAATTTGCACTCGTTTCCAACCTTTTCTGTAACTAGTCTAGTACAAATACAGATTTGCTGTACCCAGGACTGCTTGTAAGCTTCTGAGCCCCCAAGCCTTTCTGTGTTGGAGGGAAGCCTTCTAGCTTATCAGTGGGAGTGGTAAGCACTAGGTAACCTATCTACCACAAGAGTGGTTTCTGGCCCAGAAATTGTATTGTATTGACTGTTTTGGGCAGTTTTCCATCTATTTCAACTTTCTGGTTTAAAAGCCTGTGTTTGAGCTTGTTTCCCACCTTTCCTGTAACTAGTCTAGTCCAGATACATATTTGCTGCAACCAGGACTGTTTGTAAGCTTCTGAGCCCCCCAAGCCTTTTTATGTTGGAGGGAAGCATTTTAGCTTATCAATGAGAGTGCTAAGCACTAGACAACCTATCTACCATGGGATCCAGGTACAGATTCTTAGTTTTAGCACTTGAACTTGCTTATTTATCCTCAGCACTTGTTCAGAACTTGTTGTTAGCACCAAATAAGCTACAAATTATTACAGGGCTCAACCTTCCGGTTTACCAAAGGAAAACAGTTTTTGGACTTACTTTTCTCTCTTGCTTAGAGAAAAACAGCTCTTAGACTCACTTTCCTCACTTGTCTAGAGGAAAGTATCTTTTTATTCAGGCATGTCCAAGGGTCAGCCCCCAGTGTTCTCTCCTGTCGATCTGATGAATCTGGGCATCTTGGGACAATGTACCAATTGCTTCATATACACAGACAGCCCTCTCCTCCTACCACCCTGTGAGAAATGCACTTATCTAGCCAAACTGCAGGTAAAGCTCTCTCCAACCAAGACTGAACTTGACAGTCAAGAGGAGAAGGTAAACACTTGCACCCAATCATACTCATCACATAGTCCCACTAAACCTATACCACCAAAATCCGCACACATAACACAAAAACATTCGCAGAGGCTCTCAATAATAATCTGCTCAAGTAACAGAGGCCTCCAAAGCAGAAATGCAAGCAACCTTCACCCACCAACACAACCCAAATGACACATAGCCCACAGAATCAGTGTGCCAATAAACCACAGCCCATAAGGCAAAACAACGTACTCAACACACTAGCCATTGGTGACTCTATAGTCAGGCACACTGACGTCCCACTCACCAGGCTAAACAAGGAGGAGGTAACTGTCAGCTGCCTGTTGGGTGCCAGGATCTGCCACAAAACCCATGCACTCAGGTCACTCCACAACAAGTACAAATATGACTCTGTCATTGTCCATGTTAGTGTGAATGACCTGAGATGTACCACCCTGGACTACATGAAGAGAGACATGGTAGAGCTCTCCAATCTTGTAGCACAGGCAGGTATGACCCTAGCCCTGAGTCGACAGACCACAATGCTTTGCCAGAGATGGTCTGCACCTGTCACCCTTGGGATTCCGTATACTGGCTAAAGGTCTTTCTGCCCCTATAGTAACTTTTTTAGGCAAGGTTCAAATGACAAATTCACCACTGTAACAGGAACAGGCAAGCAAAAACTGAGGGTAATGCTACAAGTCTAAATCTCAAAATGCACTCTTGAGGCACTCCTTAAAATGGAAAATATTGATATCTGTGCAGTGACTGAGACCTGGTTCAAGGCTCTAGAGAGCACCCCTGTATTACCAGGCTAAAACGCATACCACACTTTTCGGCCATCTAACATGGACCAGAAAACCAAAGGCAGAAGTGTGTCCACATTCATTAAGGATATGCACAACTCAAGGCTAGTTGCACAGCATAATGCATCAGAGATTATCCAAGTGCAATTAACTCTGGGAAAAATTGCATTCCAAATTGTAGCTTGCTACAGATCCCCCACCAAGGCCCAGGATTCCCACTCCTCTTTCCTTGATATACTGGAAAATATTAGGGTTCAACCAAACACCCTAATAATGGGTGATTTCAACTACCCCACCATTAACTGGGAAAACTCATGCACCAACTGCTTCGCTCAACGCTTTCTGGAATTCATGAATTCCAATGCCCTGGATCAACTTATCCACACCCCCACCAGGGGCAAGAATATCCTAGACCTAGTCATTACAAACATGAGTGACTGGTGTTCCAGACCTGAAGTCAACTCCTCATTGGTCAGATCCGACCATAGGTTAATCACCCTAGATATACGCATCCCGCCCCCACCCACCATTAAGGAAACCATGGTAACAAATTTCTCCAAAGCTAACTTCATGCTTAAAAGAGAAGTGGCGAACTTCATGATACCCATGCAGATGGACAATACAGTTATGACTGCTGAATCCAACACAAATGCACTCTATAAGCACTTACACAAGTGCATGGATCATGCTAACCCAAACAGAACCAAGATGCTATCCCAAACAGAACCAAGATGCTATCCTCCAAAAAAGGAAGCCAATCTGGTGGTTACTTGCCATAAACAAACTCTACAACAGAAGGAATAAACTATTGCAAAAGAGAGTAAAATCCCATGTGTGGAAGATCTCCCTGGTCAGCCTCAGTAAGAAGCTGAGATCTCTTATAAGATCCTCCAAAGCTAGCTACGAAAACAAAATTGCCACTGATTCTAAGGGCAGCCACAAAACATTCTATAGCTATGTCAAGAATCTCAATGGCAATGCCCAGATCTGCTCTGAGTTACAGCTCAATGGCACGAAAATTACAGAACCAACTGATATTGCCAACATCCTGGAAGATAGGTTCAGGGCTAACTTTAACCCCCTCTCACCCCCTAAAGGGTCCATATCTATACAGGAAGAATACGGAGTCCCTGTAATCACATCTATGCAGGTAAAAGTTGCACACTCAAACCAAAAACACAGCATCCATGGGACTGGACAACGTCCCAGGCTGCGTTTTACATGAACTTCAGAACGAACTGGCTCCCCACCTAAGCACCATGTTCAATCATAGTCTCACATCAGGCTTTTTGCCCACTGAATGGCGCACAGCGACAGTTATCCCACTCCATAAAGGGGGAGCCAACACTGATCCTGGGAACTATCACCCTATTAGCCTGACGAGCCTGGTCTGCAAGGCTATGGAACTTATCATCATGGAACTCATAAACAAAGATATTGGTAACCTCCAAACTCTGGACCCCACCCAGTTTGGGTTTGTGAAAGGCAGAGCATGCCTTCTGAACCTGATCAACTTTTTGAGGCAGTCACCAAAGCCGTAGATGAGGGTAAGGTGGTTCACACAGCCTATCTTGACCTTGCCAAGGCTTTCGACACCATCCACCATTCTGGAATTATAGCTAAACTCACTAAACTAGGTATAAATCCCTACATCACAAGATGGATTGCCAACTGGCTCACTGACAAAACCCACACTGTAAAAGTTGCAGACTCCAAATCTGACATCAAACCAGTGACAAGTGGAGTACCACAGGGTTCGGTCTTGGGACCTCTCCTGTTTCATATCTACTTCTCTGAAGTACAGGCTAACACAGAAGGCCTCTGGCTAATGAAGTTCCCATATGACCGCAAACTAGTAGCCATAGTTGAGTCCCCAAATGATGTGGACATCCTACAGAAGGGCCTTACTGAGACAGATGCCTGATATCAGAGGTATGGCCTCAAGCTCAATGCGAAAAAGTGCATGGTCATCCCCCCTTTGGTAAAAACTATGTACCCATGAACTACCACATAAACAGCAGTCTACTTAATGCAGAATGTGTGATAAGAGACCTTGGGGCCCCAGGTGGACAGTAGTCTCTCATTTGATAATCACATTGCCACAGTAGTCAGGAAATCCTTGTATGTGGCACACCTCATCACAAAAGGGTTCTCATCCAGGAAAAGAAAGAGGTAATTGTTCTCCTCTACTCGACACTCAGACCCATTATTGAGTACAAGGTCCCTTTTGAAATGTACCTGACAAGACATCTGCAGCAGCTGGAAAGGCCACAGAAATACTTCACAAAGAGGATGACTGGCCTCAAACAGATACCCTATATGGATCGTCTCAAAAATCTCCAGCTTTACTCTGTAGCATATCACCTACTACAAGGAGATCTCTGCCTGACATATAAAGCTATGTTAAACCCAGAGCTGCTGGACATGCTACACCTAAAGAAATCCCAATCCCTCCGAGCTACATGCTCTAGGGACCTAAACCTTGTCACCACAATAAACAGGACATGCTGGAGTGGATAGATTCCTGTCCCAGAGACTTCCTATACTCTGGAACAAGCTACCCATGTATGTCAAGCAAAGTCCTTCATTAGCACTCTTCAAGAAAAATCTTGATGAATGGATGGGAAATAGGAAATACACCCCGGGGATCACTTCTGTGGCTCTGCTCAACAGGAGCACAGGAAATTAACTTTCTTGGGTGGTATAAGCCAGGGAACCTTGTTGGCTAGGCTTACTTAGGCCCTGGACTGATAGCCTACTACCTACCTATGAAGTCCTATACTGCACATTTATTTTCATTTTTAGTTTTAATCTCAGGGTCTGATATAACAAAATCTTTCCATGGTGCTAATGCATTTATTTTTTCAGTCTCAGTCATATTTTGTTCCAGCAAGTTAAAGCTTTCAAATATCACTTCACAAACATTTTCATCTCCCAAATAAATGAATGCCCTTATATGTTTAATGTTAAATTCCTATTGGCAAAATAATACTATCCATGATATCGTACATGTTCACACTGCCATCACTTTTACTTTTTATTCTTACTACTGGTCTTCTTCGCTGTCTCTCCTCTCAGTTCCTTCTGCCATTCTTTCTTGCCCTGCTGCATTTGTATAACATCTTTCCTGTAAAAAACCCTGTTGCAGAGGTATTTCCTGAAATCTGTTTCCTCCACCAGCTGAGAATACCATCATTGTTTTCCCTTCACCAGCAGTTGTTTGTTTCTCCAGTCTCTTGCTTTCTTCTTACTACAATACTCACACTACCATGTCACTCCATCTAGCTTCTTCTCCTTCCTTTGGCTCCAACTGGTTCATCCCATTTATCAGCACTTGGCCTCAATTTTACAGCTCTGTAACAGTTACTTCATTACCTTCTCCTTCCATCAGCAAGTTTTCTCCTGTTCCTCTCTCCAGCTCTGTTGCACTCTCCAGCATAATGGGATTTCCATATCTGCAATAGCAACCCTCTGGCACCATCTAGCAACTCCATATAGTGCTTCACTCCCTCTCCTCCAAACAGAATGAAAGTTCCCTGATCATTGTCATCAACATCAACCCTTTTTTTCTCATTTTCTCCATGGGTTCAGGGTATCATGTCACTTGTTGCCATCTCTCCCTAACCATTCAACTCTCTTACCTTCTTCTACACTCATGCCTGACTACTGCAGGTCTTCTCTCACACAATCCATCCACCTCATTTCTTGTTGACCTATTCATATCTGTCCCAAATCTTCTTCACCAGATTATCTTCTGCTTTTCTGCATGTGTCTACACCACCATAATCTGTTCTCTTTGACCTTTTCTGTAATTGGAGCTACCTTGGTTTCCGCTCTTAAGTCCTCATTTCCTTGTCTGTCCCACAGTGTGCATCCTACCACCCATCTTAGGCACTTCATCTCCATCACCTCTAGCTTCCTCAACTGTTCTGCTTTTACTTCCCATGTTTCTGTAGAGTACAGTAGTACTGGTCATACTACTATTTTGTATACCTTATTTTTTAGCTTATTTGGCATCCTTCTGCCATACACTACCTCTGACATTCTGTGCCATTTGGCTGCAGCCCCTCTGATTCTAGTTTTGACCTCTTAATTCAAACTTCCCTTCTACTCAGCCATCCCTCCCAGATACTTGAAGCTGTTAACCTGCTCCACTATTTTCCCTTCTATCTCAATTTTTAGCTTCTGATGTTCCCATTTGCTGCCATTACAACTGTCGTATCTACACTCGGTAGTGCCCTGATGCCCTCACAAAATTTCTCCTAATAGTATAAATATCACCTCAGGTCTATCCTAAATATGGGTCATTAGCCTAGTGGGACTAACACTGTCAACAAAAGGTTGTTGTTGTCTTTCGGATTTTCCCAGTTAGAGGTCGCCACAGTGGAACTCCGGTCCGCTAATGATTGGCAGTTGATTTTCACGAATGCCAAGGTGCCAGCTCGACGTTCAATCTTCAACAAAGGTACACCCATTTACGCATGTCTTTCAAATGCCCACCCAACCGTGGGGAGGACATGCAGACTCCACAAAGAAGGCAATCCCAGCACTCCAGCTGGGAATCGAACGGGATAACCTCTTGCTGTGAGGCAACAACGCTATAGCTGCCCCACCGCAGAAGTTATTGTCAACGAAAGGTAATACATAAAATAAAACTTGAAGCACTCTTACCATATCAGCGCTGGGAATGAGGAGAGAATAAAGAGTATTAATTGGCTCCTTAATACTACTTCTAGTTAGGATCAAAAATTCATTACCCTGTGTAGCATCCTACATATATATTTTATTTTAAAACATACATTTAAATTTAAAGTCCACTTCTTTTTATAAAATACAGAAAGAACAATAGGCGCACGTATAGTACCCTCAAATTCCATTGCTTATACTGAAAGGAAGAAATATCAATGTAATTTTCATAGTGAGGTTAATTCAAGAATGTACTAACTTATAAGACTGAAAGAGCAGCTTGAAATGGAATGCAGACTGCAGTTTGCAAGTATCTTCATACAGAATATTTAAACTATCAGGGTTACTCTGCTATCTTGTTAACTTCACGGTGTCCAGGTTTTGAAAATGAAATGAAAGCTGGTTAAGTTGGAACATTTCTACAGTTAAACAAACAAAATAAATAGAATTAGTTTGTGCACATGATCACAGGTATGATAGATCACACATTACAATAGCTGTTAAATAATAGGGCTATAGCACAAACAGCTAAGACTAATGTGTTGGCATAAGTGGAAAAGGAATTTGCAGGAAAAAATCTTCAAATTAAACCATCCCCTCCCTTAGATTACTAAGATCTTTGTAATACGCTATTTGTGCAGATGTGAATTTGATGAATGCATTTAATCATAATGAATCTTGCAGAAGGTAATATCATTGAGTATGCCAACTGTTCTTCTAAGGGAGATGGTTATTTAGCTTCTAATGTAGTGCAAAAAGGTTTATATGGGCATAAATGAACATTTTTGCAGTATGTGAAGAAGCAGCAGGCAAAATGCACTAACACAGCATTTATAAAAGATGTTTATGAGGTGCTGTTTAATTTTCTGGTACTATGAATAGTGAGACAGGACCCTGGGAGAACCCACAAATGAATTGTTAAATCAAAAATGTAAATAACGTTTATAACTGGATATCATACATGTTTCTGGATTAAAAGACAGCATCACACTGAAAACATTTTTAAAAATAAATGTAAAATTATTATTTTTTTTTTTTGCAGTGTAAGTTATCGATAGTGGTTAGCTGGCTCATCAAGTGTGATGCAACTTCTTTTTGAAAGACGTTTTATAGCTTTATAGGTTCATAGGGTGGTACTAGGCTATCGGCCCTAGGGCCTATACAAGCCTAGCCATAACAATTCCCTGGCTATTTCTTCCCACTCTGTTTACTTCCCTGGACCCCTGTCTAGCAGGGTGACTGACCTGATCCCTGAGGTGAATTTCCTTTCTCCCATCCAATCGTCAAGATTCCTTTTGAAGAGGGCCAAAGAGGCGCTCTGCTTGACATGTATGGGCAGTCTATTCCAGAGTCTGGAGAGTCTCTGGGTCAGGAACCTATCCCTCCAGCATGTTTCGTTTACTGTGATGACAAGGTTTAGATCCCTGGAGCGTGTGGCTCTGAGGGATTGGGATTTCTTTAAGTGAAGCATGTCCAACAGCTCAGGGTTTGACATGGCCTTTTATGTTAAGCAGAGATCACCTCGGAGTAGACGACATGCGACAGAGTATAGCTGGAGTTTTTTTAAGGCGGTCAGTGTAGGGCATCTGCTTTAGGCCTGTGATTCTTTTAGTGAGGTATTTCTGTGGCCTTTCCAGTTGTTGCAGGTGTCTTGAGAGGTACATACCAAATAGGGCGTTGTATTCTATAACGGGTCTAATGAGGGATGAGTACAGTGGGACAATGACCTCCTTTTTTCTGGATGAAAAGCCCTTAGTGATGAGGTGTGCCACATAGAAGGATTTCCAGACTGTTGTGGCGATGTGGTTATCGAAGGTGAGACCATTGTCCACCTGTGTCCTTAAGTCAATTATCACACTTTTGGTGGTTAGTGTACTGCCACCTATGTGGCAATTCATGGGTATGTGTTTTTTCCCAAAGGAGATAACTATACATTTCTTGGTATTGAGCTTGAGCCCATGGCTCTGGCACCAAGCATCTGTTTCTGTAAGGCTCTTTTGTAGAGTATAACAGTTTTTAAACTTAGATTTCTTGACCTAAGGGTCATATTGCTTACCTTTATGAATACATTATTTTGCTTTCACTATCGATCTGAGTTTTCAATTGCAATAACTACTTTTTAAGACATTGTTTATTTATTTATTGCATTTGTTAACCGGGAAAGTCCACTGGGCCTGAAAAGAACCCATTTTCAGTGGGGGCCCAGGAAGAAAAGCTCCAGAAAGATGCATACAATTAGAGTAAAATCACTTAGATAGAAAAACAAGATCGTACCGTACAGTTAAATTGCATGAGACTGAAAAATCAAAGCAATGGTGTAAGAAGAAAAATACAATCATTGACATATAAAGATCATATAGTACAATTATATTGCATAACTTTGTATAATAGAAGCAACAGTGCCAGAATAAAGAAAAATAAAATCATTGATATGTCCAAGTAAATAGCTTCTGGAAAAGAAACTAAATTGTCTTTATTCAAAAAAAAAAATAAAAAAATCAGTTTTGAGTAAATAAAATGTCTTACTTGCAGGAGTCCTAATTTCCTATGAAAAAACAACTAAGAGAAACCAAATTCAAATCTATGATCAAAATCACAGCCACCATGCTGTACAATAAAATGTAGGGAAGTGTGCTTTTGCCATATTCAGAAGGGAAGATCAAAGGTGACCTGGCAAATGAAAGGGCAGACAGAACTACAATCTCCTTTTTTACCGTTACCAAAAACCTTTGCAACAGAAAAAAATTGTAAAAATTCCCATAGAAAACGTAAAACAAGAGTCAAACCTCTGCTGAGCTTCCAGTGATGATTCAGGCACACGGAACAACTGAACTTGTTTTCTAGCGCACTGCTTTATACTGTAAAGGACAAGGCCTGACTAAAGACAATTGAACTTGTTTTCTAGCGCACTGCCTTATACTGTAAAGGACAAGGCCTGACTAAAGACAATTGAACTTGTTTTCTAGCGCACTGCTTTATACTGTAAAGGACAAGGCCTGTCTAAAGACAATTGAACTTGTTTTCTAGCGCACTGCTTTATACTATAAAGGACAAGGCCTGACTAAAGAAATAGGAATGGGTTTAGTTTCCCTGGCTTATTAGCTCTGCTCTGTCTTACATAGTTCTGCACTACATTACTGTGATATTGTTCATTACCACTTAAAAACACCTCACTAGAGGTATTTTTTTAATTGCCTTGACTACTACAGTCAAGAAAGCAGTACACGTAAGCTTGATATGCAACTGCAACTATAAAGAGAACCAGATTTTCTGAACTAAGTAAAAGTCTAAGCATGCCCCAACTCCACACTAGCAGATTCATCAGCACAAGATAAAGAAA